>NC_141022.1:58330000-58350000 GCF_052040795.2 Danio rerio | reverse complement strand
TTGAAAGCGTACTAAGACCACCTCTTCAAGCAGGTCTCTGTACACTTATTTGGCCCGCTTTTGGTGCGCACTAAAGTACGACTGCTGCATTCTCACCTGCCCAAACGAACCGCACCAAAAGGGAAAACGAACTCTAGTGCGATTCAATCAAACTAAATATGGCAGTTGTGAAAGCACCCTAAATACACTTTTTTGGTCCACTTTAGTGTACAATCGAGTGCAATTGCTGCATTCACACCTGCCCAAACGAACCACACCTAGAAGGAAAAGGAACTCTAGTGTGATTCAATCGAACTAAATCAGGCAGGTGTAAAAACACCCTAAGATGACTTCAGAAGCTTTTAAAGATGGAGGATAGGCTAGTGGTCACTGTTTCAATTTATCAATAGCTGTATGACTTCATAAATCGTGAGCATCACAATATTATTAAATGTTACAATACCATTATCAACAGTAATGCTCACACCCAATACGCGGCTGTTTCAGGGGTTGCCTAGCAACATAAAAAGCACAGTGCACATCTCTTTCTTGTCAACAAAAAAAGGCAGTGCGGTGCACCTCTTGTTGTCAGAACAGTAAAGCGAGTTCGGTGTGATCGGTTCCCAAGTCTAAATTTAGGTTTGGAAACATCTGTGAACCAATTTTTGAACAAAGCTAGTTTAACAGACAGGCATGCTGAAATCATAATAATGAACTTTTAGAGCTGAAGTGTCAACAGCTCACCTCAAACGACGGACGATTCTGATCATTAGAGGCTGTAGATGTGGACCCATTCTCTGAACTGCAGAAACAGTTAAAATGAATACATTATTTATTACTACAATTTGCCGTCTGTGTTTGTTATGTTCATGCTAGTAATGTTCAGCTCTTCAGATACTTTACCTGCCCTCTTCAGGTAACTCCTCGATGAAGCCAGACTCACACCGCGGACAGATGTAATCCTGCAACAGAGAGTGCAAACACAACTTAATACACACAAACACAACACCGAATGAACAGAGATACAGATAAGAGTTTTCAAAAGTACTGCAAGGGTATTACCAGGTTAAATCTCAGTTAAAATAACATATATATATATATATATATATATATATATATATATATATATATATACACACATATACATATATATATATATATATATATATATATATATATATATATATATATATATATATATATATATATATATATATATATATATATACATACATATATATACATACATATATATATATATATATATATATATATATATATATATATACACATATATACATATATATATATATATATATATATATATATATATATATATATACACATATATACATATATATATATATATATATATATATATATATATATATATATATACACATATATACATATATATATATATATATATATATATATATATATATACACATATATACATATATATATATACATATATATATATATATATATATATATATATATATATATATATATATATACACACATATACATATATATATATACATATATATATATATATATATATATATATATATATATATATATATATATATATATATATATATATATATACATACATATATATACATACATATATATACATACATATATATATATATATATATATATATATATATATATATATATACACATATATACATATATATATATATATATATATATATATATATATACACATATATACATATATATATATATATATATATATATATATATATATATATATATATACACATATATACATATATACATATATATATATATATATATATATATATATATATATATATATATATATATATATTAGGGGTGTAACGATTTATCGTTGTACGATTTATTGCGATGCAAAAATGTCACAATATGCATCGTGGCGTTATGACGATTTGATAACGATATGACGTCCGTTTTCTCTTATTAGTTGAGCTGTTTGCACGTGAGCTACGTTCCACCTGCTGTCGCACGTGAGTTCAGATTGCAGCAGCAGTAATGTTAGCAGACCAAGATGAGTGGAGCTAAAATAGAGGATGGCCCATCCTCTCAAAATAAGACGTCTGGCAACATTTCGGTTGTACAGTCATTGCTTTAGACTCGTCCGCTTTTTGACACGCATACTGAGACAAACATAGCCGAAGTTTTAAAGTCTTCACAGTGATTTACATACTTTGCACAGCGACAGGGATACCTCCTAATGGTGTTGAAAGAGTCACATACTGTATTTATAAGGTACAATTCACCCTAAAATATCATTCTGTCTTCATATATATTTCCCGCCGCAAAATCACACTTGACGTGAGCTGTTACTACATAGGGCGGACTATGCTAGACGCGCGTATGGCAAGCCATTTTAGCACTTAAACCTTTGTTCTGACTATCCATAAATATATTTAGAGATATCTCTAGCTATATTTTGACTAGTCATACTTATAATTCGACTAGTCAGAATGACATTTAGAGATATCTGCAATTACAATTGTACTAGTACGAAATGAGATTGGAGATATCTGCAAATATATTATGACTAGTCATATTCCTCCATTGACTTCCATTGAAAAATATTTGCAGACATCTCTAAATGAGTTTTGAATAGTCACATTTGTAATTAGAGATATTTCTAAATGAATTTAAGTAAATATGAATTAAATACCTGGAAATGTGGATTTTTTTCTGCACACACAAAAAACGCAAGTGACCAAGCAAAGCCTTAAGCTCTTACTGTTAAATTCAATTGAATAGAAAGCTTTTTGTTTTGCACCTTTACTTAAATTGTTCCTTAATTTTGTCTCTGTCATTTCAATAATATTTTTAAGAAGTTTTTAAATTGTTTTATTTTCTAGGGACAGGCCTGTTTAATTTATTTTCTTAAAGAAGGTTCAGTTTAACAAGTTGAAACAAAAGAAATACATAAAAAATAGTTTACTTGGTAAAATTTGCTTTTCAGTTTAATTTTCAATTTTTTATTCCAAATATCGTGATACATATCGAATCGTGAACATTATATCGTGATACACATCGTATCGTGAGCTGAGTGTATCGTTACACCCCTAATATATATATATATATATATATATATATATATATATATATATATATATATATATATATATATATACACATACATACATACATATAGATATATATATATACACACACACACACAGTTGAAACCAGAAGTTTACATACAGTCTAAAAAAAAGGAACACAGCCATACTAAACTTTACTAATTTAGGTCCATTTGGATTACCAGAATAAAAAAATGCCAGAAAAATGAGAATAATGCCAGAATAATCAGAGAATAATGAAAGAAACTTTTGTGAGAATTTTTTTATTAATTTCTAGACAGTCTGTCAGACATCCCTTCTGCAAAACAGCCCCACAACATGATGCTGCCGCCCCCATACTTCACAGTTGGGATGGTGTTCCTAGGCTAGTAAGATTTCCTCTTTGTCCTCCAAATGTAACACTGGTCATTATGGCCAAACAGTTCAATCTTAATTCCATCAGACCACAGGACATGTCTCCAAAAATTATTCTTTTTCCCAGTGTAATTTAGCAAATTGTAATCTGGCTTTTTTGTTGATTCTGACTTGTTGATTTTCCCATGTTGTTACACAAGTAAGAAGTGTGTTTGAGGTTTCCCCAAAAATTATTCTACAGTTGTAACTCTACTTAACTCAAATGTTGCCAATTAGCCAATCAGAAACTTCCAAAACCTTGACACCATCATCTGAGCTTTTTCAGAGGCAAAATAATCTTATTGTATGTAAACTTGACTTTCAAGAAAAGTTATAACAGTTTCTCAAAAAATATTTCTCATTATTCTGCTATTAAGTATAACAGAAACAAATGTGATAATCCTAACTCACCTAAAAGAGAAACAGTTTAGTCACATTAACATGATTTGTTACTGATTACTTATTTTTTTAATGGTTATGTGCCTTTTTATACAGTGCATGTAAACTTCAGGTTTGGATTGTAAAATAAGCCTTGTTGACCATTTCCTGCCACAGTGGTTTTAGAAATATGACAAACTCAATACAAAAAATATATAGCGGGGAATAAATATACATAAACAGTAGTGAAAATAAGCATTGAACACATCATCTTTTTTCTCAAAAACACATTTCCAAAGGTGCAGTTGAGTTAATTTTCACCAGATGTTGGTAACAACCAAAGAAATCTATATATGCAAAGAAAACAAATCGAATTAGTTTACAAATGAAGTTATTGGGTGTAATAATAAATGACACAGGGATTAAGAATTGAACATATGCTGATTTCAGTAGTTCAGCATTTTCTCCTGTCATTCCATTGCTATTACACAGAACCCAGATTTGTTTTGTTTTGTTTCATTTTTGAGTTTCTACTAAATGTAATTCATTTCCATTTTAACAGCTCCTTTACAAATATTATTCAAGAGAAAAAACATGACGTGTTCCATTATTATGTTACTTATTATTGTGTGTTATGATGAGCTTTTTTATAAAAATGTTTGGGCATATTGTTTTTGTACAGACTGTAAATACTGCACAGTTTAGTTCGAGATTTATTCGTTTAGATGCATTTTCTTCACTGTGATGTGATGACCAGAACAAATTGAAGCACTACTTGAACTCTAGATTTCCACAAGAAAAAACAAGTATTTGTATTAGTGCTTACAAGATACTGGAATTCAATACCAGTCAAGGGCGTAGATTTGCTTTTGATATTGATGGAGACTTAACTTGACACCAACACCCACCCACACTTAGGGTGCTTTCACACCTACACTTTTGTTTCGGAACCTGTCTCGTTTGCCCAGTTAGCCCAGTTCGTTTGGCATTTGTGAAACCACCAATCGCTCTCGGATCTGCGCCAAATCAATCGCTCCGAGATCGCTTGAATGAGGTGGTCTCGGCTTGATTGAAACGAACTCTGAAGCGGATCGATTGCAGTGTGAAAGCGATCCGATCTGAGCGCGGCTGTATCACTGTGTTTTATGGATATGTAATAGGCATACGACTATATGAAGAGAGAATAATGAGATGGCGGGAAGTTTCGATAGTCTCCGGATTTCCGTAAACGAGTGATAATCTCCTGGTATCTCGCGTTTCCCTCCCGGTCCTCAAATAGTCTACGTTGCGCACCTTCCCCACCGCATCTCTCCTCAGACATGTCGCGCGCACTTTTTCAAACACCACCAAACCACCACCTCTCCTGACAGCTGAGCAGGACTCAGCAAAATAAACCCTGACACTCTGACCAATGTGTTTCGCTCTTTTGGTCCGATTAGAAACTTTGCAATGTGAAAGCGAACCGCTCCAATAGCAAAGAGCAACAATGTAACATTTGTAATCTCTGTTTCGGAACAACTAATTCGATTCACAGGTGTGAACAGCACCATTAGTGGCCCGTTTCCACTGAGTGGTACAGTATGGGTCACCTTTATCAGACTTGCTTTTCCACTCCTAAAAGGGTACCAAATGGTAAAACAGATGCTTTATACACATAAATGCTTCTGTAAAAATGTTTATTACCATTTTATTTTTATGAACATGATTTGATTATAACTGCAGGTCAATGACTGCGAAATAGCCTTCTGTATTGTCTGCAATTATATAAAATAAATATATAAATGCAGCATATATGAACACATACAGACCCTTACAGTCTCCGATATGTTACCAATTACAGATAAACTACACACAGCAGACATTTAGTCCTTATTTAGGTTCAAAAACAACACGCAACATAGCCCACAGTCAGTGGAAACCTCTCATCTGTGTCTTTAATCTTCAGCAGCACATGTAACCTCTTGTTAGACAGTAATTCTGTCACTCAGAGTTCAAAATAGTCCATAAGGTGATGATAATAGTTAAACATGGCAGTTTGTTCATGTTTTAGCTTGCAGAAGCATCATTTGCTGCTATTTTCTCCGGCTTCTCCTTTGTTTTTTCGCGCTTCACTCTTGCGTTTGTTCCTTTCTGACAGGATCTCATATCAAAGCGCTTCAATGATCACGAGCACGTTATTAATATAAGCTCATATAGTTCGGTATTTCGAATATAGACGCAATAGCGAGCTCTCTGGACAAAGTGAAACCGCTCGCACTTTCAGACGAGCTCGTAAAACAACAAGGCACTAGGGCTGCTCAATTATGGGAAAAATCATAATCACGATTATTTTGGTCATAATTGTAATCACGATTATTCAAAACGATTATCAGTTGAAGTCAAAATTATTCATCCTCCTGTAAATGTATTTTTATATATAAATATTTCCCAAATGTTTAACAGTGTTTTTTTTACAGTATTTCCTATAAATTTTTCTTCTTCTGGATAAAGGCATATTTGTTTTATTTCAGCTAGAATAAAAGCAGGTTTGAATATTTTGAAACCTATAATAGCTCGATATTATTAGCCCCTTTAAGCAATACATATGTTTGATTGTGTGCAGAAGAAACTACTGTTATACAATGACTTATCTATTTACCCAAATTAAACCTTTGAATGTCACTGAATACTAGTATCTTGATGAATATCTATAAATATATTGTGTAAAATATAATGTGCTGTGATAATAGCAAAGATAAAAGTAATCCGTTTTTAGAAATGAGACACACACACACGCTACCTGTCCGAGGCCAGACACGGCACGCACACACACAACAGCACGTGCTCTTTTGCGCTTTTAAAATTATGAATGATGCGCATCCCGTGCTGCAAAAGTTACATTACAGCACATGCTTTTAGTCATTTTCATGTGGAACTGAGCTTTGCAGAGGCAAAGAGTTTTCACACGTGTACAACTGGAAAGGGGGCGGTACGTGATGGAATAATCGTTTATCTCGATTAATGGTTTTTCATAATCGTTAAAAAGCCGAAGCCGAAATCGAAATCGGATTTTCGATTAATTGCACAGCCCTACAAGGCACAGCAACTTTTGTTCTTCTTGGCTTTGTGGCTGTTTACCAAGACGACGACAAAGTTTGTTTGAGCTCAGGTCGACCATGGCTTGTTATTATATGTAAATATTATTACGGTGTAATCTCTTGGCAGTGTATTTAAAACATGGCCGTTCCTTTGTTTTCATTCTGGCTTGTTGTGCTTGTTATGCATCTCTGTAAAACAATAGCGTTCATCTGAACGTTTAGCTCCGTCTTTTAGTACCCTTGGGACACTTTGCAAAGGGTGCCGAAAAAGTGGTACGAAACGGTTTGGTTCGGTATGCCTTTAGACAGTGGAAACAGCCATAAAAGCATAACAAACCGTTCCGTACCACTCAGTGAAAATGGGCCATTAGCCTGACTGGAAATTTTCTTTGTCCATGCTAATTCAACACCCTTGATACCAATCAATACTGAAAATTTAAAAGCAACAATTTCCCACTAACATCTCAGTGCTGTTGAGCACGTTCTTAAACAATGTTGATTTGCCATCGTGTTCACATGCTCAACAGAAATGACTAGGGGTGTAACGATACACAAAAGGCACGGTTCGGTTCGGTTCACGGTTTTGGAGCCACGGTTCGGTTCGGTACGGTTCGGTTTCTGTTTGCTGTGGGGTTAGGGTTGATGTCATGCTAACAGCAATGCTAAGGGACAATTCACTTAATAACAAGAACATCTTAACTTTTTCTTTATTAACTTTGTCATCGCATTTTTAGTACAGTCAGGATACCCGAGTAAACAACTAGAATCAAATAAATACCTCCAATATAGACTAGTCAGAAAAAAAAAAATATTCTCTTTAGTGCAGCCATCTTTACTAAGTAAACTAAAATTAAATAAATAACTGCAGTATAGACTAGTGAAAGATCTTCTTCAAAAACACCATAATATCCACATTCTCCGATGAGAGGCTTGATCTCTGTGCAGACACAGACGCTCATTTTTGATTATATGGTTTCATTTAGATAGATAGGTTTCATGACATATTCACCAGTAAAATATATTGCGGTTGTGTCTGAAACTAATGTTAGGGTTGTAGCCGGCCGTATGTTTGCCTCCCGATCTCTCTCTCTCTCTCTCCCGCTCCCTCTATGCCGGTCATTTATGTACGTCCCCTTCACGACAGCTGATGCCTGTCATTTCTGTAGGCCCGCCTTTTTGACAGCTGATTGGTCAGGAGACCGATCTATCATCATTTGGCGACGCAGCGCGGGAATGTAAAAAGCATGTCAGGAAGAGCGGGAGAGAGAGCGCTTTTTCCTTTGATCTCGTTTTTCGTATATTTTTCTGACATGATTATGATTTTCGTTGTTTTTGCTTAACTTTCGTTTGGGTAAAATTATTTTGCATTACTTTTGCCCACTTTAAGAAATCATTTTTATTTCATTTGATTTGTATATTATTTTTTAGCTCCGACAATATAGCTGTATCTCCTCAAGTTCAGTCTTAGTGTAAGGTGGATAGGGAAAATTTCATACGATTTCCATTTTGCAAACACGTAGAAAATGTTTTGTTAAAGACATCAGGTAAGAGGTGAAGGTCATCTTTGTTTATTTTATTCAGTATAGGGAAGAATGCGGCGCACGGCGCTGAAGACCTTTTTTTTCTTTTCATCAGTTTTAGCGAGGTAAGAGGGGTTATTCATGAGTTAGAATTGTTTTATTATATTTATTTCTTTTGTTTGTCTTCACTATCACCCCCTTGCTCGAGTTTAACTAATTTTTGTTTGATACTTTTGTTTGAATTTGTTACTTTATTAAATTATTTTATTAGTGTAAATATTTCTCTTTTTTTTGTATATTTGGGCATTATTCTGGTTTTACTTTTGTACATTAAATCACTTTTGTTGGCAGTTCTGTTGCTTACACCCTCACATTGTGAAATTACCACACTTTTTAAATGTTTTTCCTTACAAGTAAGGCTTTGTCTACGACACGAATTCTATTCCTGTACTCAACTGGAAAACCAAAATGTTTCCACACAGATGACTTAAACGTGTCTTGGGGATCTGCAATCTCAGTACTATGTGAAGCAGCCATCCTGCGTCCAGTAGTAAAGAGTGTGATGCTTACTCAAGTCACATGACATAACATGCACTAAAATACTAACTTTAGAATATAATATTTAGAACAAATCCTCATCATTACTAAAACAATTTAATCAAATATGATAATTAAGATGTGTTTAAATTGGTTCAATTAGTTAGAGACAAGTGACGTCAACCTCAACAATGGGCAGCAGGGGGCGTGAGAGTACCGCAGTACGCCACGAGAGTTTCGCGATACGTATCGTGGTTGGTGTATCGCGATATTTCGGTTCGGTTTTAATATTGTTACACCCCTAGAAATGACTGTGGTTGGCAGTGAAGGTCATCAGTTCTAAAGATACAGACAGAGGAGTGTTTTAAAGCTGTGAAGATCAGTCGATTTATCAGCGAATCGCTCGTATGTCAGCTTATAAACAGACCTGCTGATCTTTACGACTTTAAAATGCTCCAGTGTCCCTGTATCTGTGGTTACACTCAGTAAACAGCAGTGAGTTCAGTGAACTGATGACCTTCACAGCCAATCACAGTCATTTCTGTGAGCATGTAAACACAATGGCAAATCAGTGTGTTTAAGAAAGCGCTGAAATATTAGCGGGAAATGGACGTTTTTTTTTTATTTCAATACTGATTGGTATCAAATTCCAGTATTGTGACAACACTAATTTGTATTGAAAAATGTATGATAAAGTTTCAAGTACAAATATTGCATTAAACCCATCAGAATGTGTGTGGCTGTATATGATGACCTCCAGCTGACCTCAGCTCAGTGACTGACGTTCTGTCCCGTTTGAGCTCGTTCTAGAGGCTCCACACAACAACAGGAGGATAACAACAGCACAGAATGATGAAGAGACAACCAAAAGAGCTTTGTGAAGGCATCCATTCATTCTCTTCCTCTGAAACCTCATGCGAGGAGCAAACATGAAGATCCTTTCAGAAAGATCTCCCACATCATGTTTTCTGACGGCTACAGGTGATGAAATGGACCTGCTGGTTAGGATTGATTTCTGATCTGTCCTTATAGGTCATAGTGCAGCTGACAGTGAAAATAGGCAGTTTTATAAATGACATCATCGTTCCCAAAGCGCATTAGCTTCATTTATTGTGAGCGTCAGCAAAAAGTTTGACCTTCCCTCGCTAACACACACTGTGTGCTGAAAAAATTATCGAAATAAATCACTAAAGACATAACACCAGCTGTCTTATTATAGCGTAATGGAGAAACTACGAGTTCAGTTTCTATAAAAGTTTACATGAATACATATTTAAAAGGTCGCATAAAATTAAAAAAAAAGTTTTGTAGATTAATGAGATGCAATGCTAGTTTTTAGGGTATCTATATGTTAGTGTGCCTCCAACACAGACAAAATTCACCTTTAGTAGATATAAAACTGATATAAAAATGTAAAGCTTGTAGTTTGACACTTCTGCCTAAATGGATCAGTTTTTATCATGACAGCTCATACTTTAGTTTCTCATCACATCATAACCAATCAAATGCTCTCTAGTGTCTGACATGCCCTGCCCCCTTCAAGACGCTTGTCATTTGATGCACTTGAGCTCGACCACTCTCACTGGCAGAGCGGTGATAAAACCAAACTTTTATTAAAAAGGAAGAGCTACACTATGGTCAACACTCTTCCACTCTTCTCACTTTTCTCTGTCTCTGCTCCCAATGCTTTCCTGTCTGTTCATCAATATCCTATCCCAATAAAAACCCTTAAAAAAATGTATTAATAATAATAATAACTCATAAATATTTTTGTTATTTCTTTGCGTAATTTTATTTTAAAAATCTGGGGATTTATGCAGAATGATTTGGGGAGTAACGTAACTAAAAGCTTAATATATGAAAATAAATAATAATATTTTTTAACTTATTTAATGTTTACAATACAAAAAAATGGTAAACAAAGCAAGTCCCTCATAATATATCAATAAAAAAAATAAATAAATAATAGAGTAAAATATTACTTTACAAAACTGCATTGTAAATAAATCATATGAACATTTTCACGTTTGTCAACAATATTACTGGAATGAATTTAAAAACTGAACAAATATCACACATTTACACAAGTAAATAACTAGACTCAATGATAAGCTAAAAATCTGTGGGCTTATACCCATAAAACAGGGGTTCCCAAACTTTTCAGCCCGCGACCCCCAAAATAACAATGCCAGTGACTCATGACCCCCAATATCCTCTGAGGTGGTTATAAATACAAAAACCTTGCATGCAATGACGCAGACACACCAATTAAATTTGTGTCAGTGCTTTAAATGTGCCAGAAAGTATAACCTGATGTTATAAAATCAAAATGCATCTGACGCTATTGCTGCCTTTAATATAATGTTATTACCCCAGGGGTCGCAATTCAATAGAACTAGTAACTATAAGCTACTATAGTAACTAGTAACTATAAACGACTATTTTTATTTTCAGTATAGTTATGGATAAAATATGTTAATTCTCATGGTTTAATAAAAATAAAAAGATTTTTGGAAATCACCAGGCTACCCCCCTTCATTGCCCCGCGACCCCTCAGGGGGTCCCGACCCCCACTTTGAGAACCACTGCCATAAAACAACTCCTAATTCATAAGATTACCGAATCATAAGACATAAGATCCCAGAATTATCCCTTTAATGCCTATTATTATGAAACTGCCCATCAATTTTCAACAATAAATTTAAATGCACCACAAATTATAGAGACTGTCCTTAACAGGGTTCAACGCAAAGGATTTTTCCTACTGGTCCGATTGGACCAGTGGTTCAGATTTTTACCTGCCCTGCCAAAATTTTCACTGGCCCCAACAAAAAAAATAAATAAATAATAAATTAATTAAAAAGTTAATTGCTATTTCTTAGCCACATTTATTAAATAATATGTCACAAAATATTGTCTGTGAATCTAGAATTTAATTATTTGAAAAATGTTAAAATATTTAGCAGTAAAATATAGAGTATGACTTAAAAGTGACGGCAAACTAAGCAAAACATCACTTCATTTTATTCGTCGTGTTGTACTCATGTAAATGTTTCCACAAAGTTAGAAGCAGACGTTTTCTTTTAGCCTCATAGTTTAGTGTTACGGTTATGTTGACATCTATTAAAATTTAGTGACAAGGCAGCACTGCCCCGATCGGGCCAGTAAGGATTCTGTCTTCCGTCCCGAGCATCTCTCATGCTGGCCCCGGGACATCGGGCAGTCCTTATTGTTGAACCCTGCTTAAGCACCTGATCAATTCAATGATCAAAATAATAATATTATTAATAACAGCACTGAATATAAGAATTAGTGAACAAAACTATGCTATGTCTTTTTATCAGCAGTTGTTCTATTATAGCTGAGCATATACAACATTACACAACATAGAAATCTCTAAAACCAAGATTATGAACATCTAATAACAAAGAATTGAGGTAAATTTGGTTTAATATTCAAACATCTGTTCATTTTTGAACAGTGACAACTCATGACATGCTCCTTATGAACACTACGTTAAATATTCATTCTGAAATCGCATGTAAGAACGTCTTCAAAACAACATTAGCACTATTTTATCGACTGTAAATCTGGTTAACTGAATAAATATGCATTGATGGATGAAACACCAAACACACACAAACACAACAACTCAACTGATTATTCGCTCAGAAAAACTAACCATGTGACATTTTATAAACCAGTCAATCGTCAACTTGGTTTACAATATTACAACATCTACTATAATTAAAAGAAATAGCCCCAAGCAGTATTTAACCTTATAAAAATAACCATAGAAAAAGTAAATATGCACAATAATGAATAGTTTACCCTCCAAGAAATAAAAACTATGTCATTTACTCACCCTTTAACTTTACTAAACCTATCTATTAAACACAAAAGAAAATACTTTTAAAAAATCCCGGAAACCGGTAACTATTGACTTTCATAGTATTAATTTTCCGTACTATGAAAGCCAGTGGTTACAGATTTTCGGCTAAAATATCTTCTTTTGAGTTCAACAGAGGAAGACACTTATAAAGATTTGGAACAACTTGATGGCGAATAAATAGTGGATAAATGTAAAATTTTGGAGTGAATTACTTCTTTAATAAAACCTATTATTAAGAAACTGTCAATCCATTTTCAACAGCAACAGATTTAAATCCACCACAAATAATAGAAACGACCCTTCAGCACCTGATCAACTCAATGATCAAGATAATAATATTAACAACAGCATTGAATATAAGAATTATTAAATAAAACTATAATAATGTCTTATTACCAGCAGTTGTTCTATTGCAGTCGACCATACACAACATTACACAACTTACTAAAAGAAATCACTAAAACCAATATTATTAACATCTAATAGGAAAGAATTGAGGTAAAATTGGTTTAATATTCACACATTCATTCATTTTTATACACGTGACATGCTCCTTATTTTGTCTACCATGCTACTTTGAATATTTAGTCTGAAATCACATGTAAGAACGACTTCAAAACAATATTAACACTAATTAATTGACTGTAAACAACGTACTTTAATAGTTACCGGCTGCTAGTATGCTTTATTTATAATTTGCCTCTAAAATTACATTATTAAGGAAAAACTCTAATGTGTGTGAATATAATTTTTTTTTTACCTCAATGTGTAATTTAAAAAAAGTGTATAACCAAACAATATTATCAAATACTGTTAGCTGAATAACCATAGTCCTAACCTTAACCCAAATGATCCCATAACTAGCCTTCTGGTTTTATCAATCAAACATGGTCTACAGGTAAGACCACCAGAAAGACAAGGCAAAAACAGGCCTGACAGGCCTTAAATCAACTTTAAATCATCAATATTACGCAATAATTATTATTATTTAGTAAAAGTCCCGAGGTGATGTCACAGCAGCCAGGCTTCAGCTTTGACAGCTCACACCGGCAGCAAAGCTCCGGAAAGCCCGTTAATCCGCGTCCGAGTCCGTCTAAATAAACTCTCACGTCTCTAATTAAGTGTAATTTCATTAAATCCTCATTTTAATCCTGATTGTTGCTATTGGCAACCAGCAGCCTGTTAGCCTTTAGCAGAGCTAGCACAGAGAAGCGTTTGATTAAAACACGCCGTCACATTCCTTCACACTGATTCAAGGCCTTCGGCAGAGGCTTGTTCAGACCGCTAGGACTTACCGGGAGCCGAGGGCTGATTTCTTCCGAGCACCGGTGACAGAAGAACCGGCAGGGCCGCGGGGTTGCTTCCGCCATCTTCACTGCACGACCGACTGAAAGCGAGAACGAGGCGAAGTATGGAAGCCGGGACGGTGCAAAAACAAGTGCCGCTGCGCTGTAAGTGAGTGCGCACAACGGAACGCGTTTGGGAAAATACACAAAGCTCTATACACACACCGTATGTATTTACATATCCAATGTAATTACATTATTAAAATTCCCTACTATTTTCTTCTTCAGTTTACATTTTAAATACTTTCTTTAATTTTGTTTACTTGTTTTGATATTGATAGCGCTTGAATTATTTTCAGTAACATTATTCTAACGACATTATGTATTTACCGGCATTTCTGTTTATATTAACTGATTATTATAACACAGTTGTTGCACAATATAAGCGAAAAAAATTTCTATAGCGGCATCTAGTGGACACATAATGAGTCGATCAGTTTATGTTCACCTGCTGTATTATTTTCAGTCATTTAAATCAGTTAAAGACTGACAAATAATAGGACTTTTAATTTTCAGTAACCCAGTTCGAGCGCTTCCGGTGAACAGTATGCCCTTACAAAATCATCGCATTTAACGTCCATTTTCTTCAAAAACCAACGATCTTCACTGCCTGATTGATATACGCCCTACTGAAAAAAATAAGGTTGAACCATCCAGCTGGTCAGGCTGGTAACCCGGCTAGTTATAGCTGGATTATCAGGCTGGTTTAAGAGCGGGGTTGGCCACTTTTTATTTATTGGTCAGGCTGGTTTTAGTTGGTCTAGCTGGTCTTAGCTTGTCAGGCTGGTTTTAGCTTGTCAGACTGGTCTTTGGTGGTTTTAGCTGGTCTGGCTGCGAGAACAGCTAAAACCAGCTTGACCAGCTAAAACCAGCTTGGCCAGGTTGGGAGACCAGTTAAAACCAGCTTGACCAGACTGGAAGACCAGCTAAAACCAGCTTGGCCAGGTTGGGAGACGAGTTAAAACCAGCTTGACCACTCTGGAAAACCAGCTAAAACCAGCTTGGTCAGGTTGGAAGACCAGCTAAAACCAGCTTGACCAGACTGGAAGACCAGCTAAAACCAGCTTGGCCAGGTTGGGAGACCAGTTAAAACCAGCTTGACCACACTGGAAGACCAGCTAAAACCAGCTTGGCCAGGTTGGGAGACCAGTTAAGAGCAGTTTGGCCACACTGGAAGACCAGCTAAACCAGCTTGACCACACTGGAAGACCAGCTAAAACCAGCTTGTCCAGGATGGGAGACCAGCTAAAACCAGCTTGACCACACTGGAAGACCAGCTAAAACCAGCTTGGCCAGGTTGGGAGAACAGTTAAAACCAGCTTGACCAGACTGGAAGACCAGCTAAAACCAGCTTGGCCAGGCTGGGAGACCAGCTAAAACCAGCTTGACCAGACTGGAAGACCAGCTAAAACCAGCTTGGCCAGACTGGGAGACCAGCTAAAACCAGCATGACCAGACTGGAAGACCAGCTAAAACCAGCTTGGCCAGGCTGGGAGACCAGCTAAAACCAGCTTGACAAGACTGGAAGACCAGCTAAAACCAGCTTGGCCAGGCTGGAAGACCAGCTAAAACCAGCTTGGCCAGGCTGGGAGACCAGTTTAAATGAGCTACCTCCAGCTAAAACCAGCCAACCAGCTTAGGCTGGTTTTAGCAGTTTTTTTCCAGCAGGGCGATAGAAAGTGGCTCTCAGAAGGTACAAGAAACACTGCATTAAATGACATTGTTCCAGGTCATGTCTTTAAAATATGATAATTAATTTGACTTAATTTTTCATCTTGTTTTACACTTCAATAACTAAACGAATGCTGAAGTCTATTTAACTGATTATATTTAATTACATTACAGCATTACAACATCAATGCTGTTAAAAACAATAAAATTGAAAAAGTCACATTAACCGCTCACTGTTTATTGGCAGAGGAACACTAGCTGTGCAGAGACCCCGTTGATAATTTCAGCAACAAACTGTTCTAAAGAGTTGTTGTTATCTATGTTTACCCGTCATCTTTTTAATATTGTATTTATTTATCTATCCATTTAAATATATTTTATGTAGTTGTATCTAATCGGATACTGAGCTGCTCTGTTATGAATGTTATAAACATTGATAATGCCGTTATGATCCTGCAGATGGCGCTAAAGTATAAACAACCACTCGGAAACGCACACTATCCAGATTATTCATTCATTCATTTTCCTTCGACTTAGTCCCTTTATTTATCAGTGGTCGCCACAGCGGAATGAACCGCCAACTTATCTAACATATGTTTTATCCACATAATATGCCCGTCCAGCTGCCACACATTGCTGAGAAACGCCCATATACACTCATTCACAAACACACAAACATATGCTGGAATAGTTGGCGGTTCATTCCGCTGTATACACTCATTCACAAACACACTCTTACACTATGGCCAACTTAGTGTATCCAATTCCCCTATGGTGCATGTGTTTGGACTGTAGGGGAAACCTTAGTACCCACGCCAACACAGGGAGAACTTGCAAACTCACTTAGAAATGCCAACTGACCCAGCCAAGGCTTGAACCAGCGACCTTCTTGCTTATCCAGCAAGAAGCGACAGTGCTAACCACTGAGCCACCCTGCCCCCAAGCCAAGGCTTGAACCAGCGACCTTCTTGCTGTGAGGCGACAGTACTAACCACTGAGCCACTGTCGCCCACTATTCAGAATATTACTTTTAAAAATGGCTGCTTTTTCCTTTTGAGAATAATATGTCCAAGACTGTTTAATAAAGGGACTAAGCCAAAGGAAAAGGAATGAATGAATATTTATTTATTCCTTTATTTGTATATATTGTTTCATTATTTGTTCTTTTGTTGTGTAAAATAAGATAATAATAATAAAAAAAACAATATATAATTTAATTATATTAATAAAATATTCACATTTAATATTAATTTAGTTATATGTTATATCATTTAAAATAAAATCATATTTTAATCACTTTTTTCAGTAACGTTTATTTTTACTTTAGCTTTTAATGCATTTTATAAATTGTCCTTAAACTAATTTAGGTCTTATACATGATAAAATGCATTAAAAGCTAAAGTAAAAATAAACGTTACTGAAAAAAGTGATTAAAATATGATTTTATTTTAAATGATATAACATATAACTAAATTAATATTAAATGTGAATATTTTATTAATATAATTAAATTATATATATTTTTTTATTATTATCTTATTTTACACAACAAAAGAACAAATAATGAAACAATATATACAAATAAAGGAATAAATAAATATTCATTCATTCCTTTTCCTTTGGCTTAGTCCCTTTATTAAACAGAGGGCGCCACAGCGGAATGAACCGACAACTATTCCAGCATATGCTTTACGCAGTAAATGCCCTTCGAGCCGCAATTTAGTACTGGGAAACACCCATACACTATCATTCCAACGCATACACTACGGCCAATTTAGCTTATTCAATTCACCTATAGCGCGTGTGTTTGGACTGTGGGGGAAACAGGAGCACCCGGAGGAAACCCACGCCAACATGGAGAGAGCATGCAAACTCCACACAGAAATGCCATCTGGCCCAGCCAGGATTCAAACCAGCGACCTTCTTGCTGTGAGGCGACAGTGCTAACCACTGAGCCACCCTGCCCCCAATTTATCATATAACTAAATTAATATTAAATGTGAATACTTTATTAATATCATTCAATTTCTGCAGTCCCCATGACTGAGTCGTATTCCCCAACTTGCAGGCACGTGCACACATAGGGCTCAACCTGTGCAGTGCACATGCCCTTTTTAGTCTTGGATAGAAAGTTCCCTTCCAAAATGATCAAAAGTGCCCCCGCGACGCGACACACCCTCCGTCCACAACACAGCTGATAAGAACTCGCGCGACAACACCACTATTCAGTACGCGCGCGACAACACAGCTGATAAGAACTCGCGCGACAACACCGCTATTCAGTACGCGCGCAACAACACAGCTGATAAGAACTCGCGCGACAACACCACTATTCAGTACGCGCGCGACAACACCACTATTCAGTACGCGTGCGACAACACAGCTGATAAGAACTCGCGCGACAACACCACTATTCAGTACGCGCGCGACAACACAGCTGATAAGAACTCGCGCGACAACACCACTATTCAGTACGCGCGCGACAACACAGCTGATAAGAACTCGCGCGACAACACCACTATTCAGTACGCGCGCGACAACACAGCTGATAAGAACTCGCGCGACAACACCACTATTCAGTACGCGCGCGACAACACAGCTGATAAGAACTCGCGCGACAACACCACTATTCAGTACGCGCGCGACAACACCACTATTCAGTACGCGCGCGACAACACAGCTGATAAGAACTCGCGCGACAACACCACTATTCAGTACGCGCGCGACAACACCACTATTCAGTACGCGCGCGACAACACAGCTGATAAGAACTCGCGCGACAACACCACTATTCAGTACGCACGCGACAACACAGCTGATAAGAACTCGCGCGACAACACCACTATTCAGTACGCGCGCGACAACACAGCTGATAAGAACTCGCGCAATACACCACTATTCAATACGCGCGCGAAAACACAGCTTATAAGAACTCGCGCGACAACACCACTATTCAGTACGCGCGCGACAACACAGCTGATAAGAACTCGCGCGACAACACCACTATTCAGTACGCGCGCGACAACACAGCTGATAAGAACTCGCGCGACAACACCACTATTCAGTACGCGCGCGACAACACAGCTGATAAGAACTCGCGCAATACACCACTATTCAATACGCGCGCGAAAACACAGCTTATAAGAACTCGCGCGACAACACCACTATTCAGTACGCGCGCGACAACACAGCTGATAAGAACTCGCGCGACAACACCACTATTCAGTACGCGCGCGACAACACAGCTGATAAGAACTCGCGCGACAACACCACTATTCAGTACGCGCGCGACAACACCCGCTTTAGGGTTTTCCAGCTCTTTTTGATCCCCGCTTCTAGCAGCACACTCCATTTCCGCATTACTGGATCTGTCCGACAACAGACCGCAAGGGATTATGGCCAAGCCTGGGCTGATGGGAATTGTAGTTTCCGGTACCTCCCGTTCGCTTCATTCGCCTGAGCAAATTTTCTCAGAAGACCTATAGTTTTACCGAGTCATGCGACTACGGTAATATCGAAAAAAATTAATATTGCGGTATGACGGTATTTACAATACCGTTACATCCCTAATATATATATATATATATATATATATATATATATATATATATATATATATATATATATATGAGCAATATCACACGAGTAGCGGTGCGATATGGCTGTATATCGGCACTGGTGGGAGGCGTGCGTTGGCAAGAGGCCGCAGGCCGAGTGCCTTAGTGCCCCCACCAGTGCCGATATACAGCCATATCATGCAGATCTACTTTAGACCTGTCAGGTTTTGGGGCTGTCACTGGGCAACACAGAGTTTCAGCTCCCTCTAAAGATTTTCTATTGGATTTAGGTCTGGAGACTGGCTAGGCCATTCTAGAACCTTGATATGCTTCATACGAAGCCACTCCTTGGTTTTCAAAGCTGTGTGCTTTGGGTCATTGTCATGTTGGAAGACCCAGCCACGACCCATCTTTAATGCTCTGACTGAGGGAAGAAGGTTTTTGCCCAACATTTCACAATACATGGCCCCGTTCATCCTCTCCTTTATAAAGTGCACTCGTCCTGTCCCCTGTGCAGAGAAACACCCC
>NC_141022.1:58307500-58325000 GCF_052040795.2 Danio rerio | reverse complement strand
TATGAGAAGTGAAAGCAGGAGAGGAGGTGTGTTTCAGGACATGATTAGATCAAATTTAACAGGGAGGGTGGATAGTACATTTCTGTACACACAAACACAAGCTTTTTGTCAGGAATGCCCGTGCAGTCACTGATCCATCAATGTAGAAAAGTGATGTAAAATTATAATTTTCGTAATTAGAAAAAAAATTGCATACTAACAACCAGGAAAACTCCCGATCATAGATATATGTGTGTGTATGTGTATATCTCTGGCTTTGGATGGCCACAGTCCTCCACTGTACCTTGGTCCCGCATTCATTTCAAAGGAGCGCTACCCTGTAGCAAGATGGCAGCGCTATTGACGCATTCTGTCCAATAGACAACAATAGGCCAGACGACATCTAATGTATATATCTATGCCCATTACATTACAAACCACAGGAGAGGGACAAATTCTCCAGCAGGATAGCGCTCCTTCTCATACTTCAGCCTCCACATCAAAGCTCCTGAAAGCAAAGAAGGTTAAGGTGCTCCAGGATTGGCCAGCCCAGTCACCAGAGATAAACATTATTGAGCATGTCTGGGGTAAGATAGAGGAGGAGGCATTGAAGATAAACACAAAGAGTCTTGATGAACTCTGGGAGTCCTGCAGGAACGCTTTCTTTGCCATTCCAGATGACTTTATAAATCAGTGATTTGAGTCATGTCAGAGATGTATGGATGCAGTCCTCCAAGCTCATGATGGAGTCAGACACAATATTCATTCTGTCTCCACTGCAGCAGGACTTTATATTCTATACTGGACATTATTTCTGTTCAGTGACGAGAATTTAGTCTACGCAAAGTCAGACCTTACTGTCCTAATGAAATCATTAAAAATCAAGGCATGATCGTATTTTATTTTGGTCAAATAAGCGTCATCTAGAGGCCTTTGCCTTTCATATAAGCCACTTCTGATACCAAATGATCAACTAGAAGTCAAATTATTATTCGTTGTTCCTAAAACTTTTCAAAAGTGAAAAAACTTTTGTCAGGTAGTGTATATTTTTGTTTTAAATCCTCGATTTGTTAAACATCATTTCAAGAGTTCACACTCGGACATTGCTTGATAATAATAGCAGGTTTGGCATACTGTCCCGGAAGAAAACCCTGAGCTGAGAATAATTGAGCCCAGGGCTCCCGCCTGGTCAATGAGCATGTAAGAGGGTACGACACAGGTGTCAAACTCAGTTTCAAAAGGGCCGCAGCTCTGCACAGTTCAGTTCCAACCCTAATTAAACACACCTGATCAAACTAATTGAGTCCTTCAGGCTTGTTTGAAACCTACAGGTAAGTGTGTTGGAGCAGGGTTGGAACTAAACTGTGCAGGGCTTCGACCCTCCAGGAATTGAGTTTGACACCCCTGGGGTACGAGATCAGGTAGTTCTCAAGAGCTCCCCCTGGTAAAGGAGGAAAGGGGTAATTGATGAGGGGAATCTTCAAAAAAAAATAAATAAATAAAAGATGATAGTGTAATGCAAGTCGTGTTATTAATAGTGAGTTTGGAATGATCCGATTGGCTTTCTGATGATTACAGATAAAAGACCAGCCGCGATCAATCATATCACATGCTCCTCTTGAAATGAGTTTGTGAAACTTCACAAAGGAAATACTTAATTTAAAATAATGAACATTTCCCTAATAGTTTAATCTTCAATGGCATATATTAACTTGGAATTGAATTAATCAGTAAAATAATTAACATCCATGTGTGATTTGTAAAAGAAAAAAAAAAAACATTTAATATGTGTAAATCAAACTTTGTATATTTGACACATACGGATACAGATTAAATAGCCTTTCACTGCAAAATCATCAAATCAACGTTTTCCTAACAATATAACTCACCGGGAGACAGAAAGACTAAGACCTCAAATGAAGAAATCGTCACATAATTAAAAAAACAAACAAACAAACAAACAAACAAGTTGGTTTTTAATACTCAAACCAGAGATATGAATATGAAATGTGAACTATATACACATGGAATATGATCTGGATGATCCTTACATGCTGCTGCTGCTGTATTAATAATAATAATAATTCATGACCAGTAAAAAAAACACTTAAAAGCGGCAGCTCACACAAACTGAAAATTCTGTCATCATTTCCTCCCCCTCAAGTGGTCATAAACCTTTATGAGTTTCTTTCTTCTGTTGAATGCAAAAGAAAATATTTTGAAGAATGTTGAAAACCAGTAACCATTGACTTCCATAGCAGAAAAACAAATAGAAAGGTTACAGATTTCCAGCATTCTTCAAAATATCATCTTCTGTGTCTTTCTTTTGTTGAACGCTAAAGAAGATATTTTGAAGAATGCTGAAAACCAGTAACTACTGACTTCCATAAAGAACGTACCCTAAAGAAGAAAACCTGTAAGCATTGACCTTCATAGTAGGAAAAACAAATACTGTGGAGGTCAATGGGTACAGGTTCCCAACATTCTTCAAAATATCTTCTTTAGTTTTCAACAGAAGAAAGACACTCATAAAGATTTATAACTAATTGAGGGAGAGGAAATAGTGAGTAAATGTTTATTTTGGGGTGAATTTATTTCCCAAAAGACAAGAATAAGGAGTTAGTTCACCCAAAAAATTAAAATTGCTTACAATTTACTCTGCCTTAAGTGCTTCCAGTATCTTATCTTATTTTATCTGTAACCATTGACTTCCATAATAATAAAATCAAACACTATGGCAATTAATATTACAGGTTTCCGACATTCTTCAAAACATCTTCTTTTATGTCTTTCTTCTGTTGAACGCTAAATAAGATATTTTGAAGAATGTTAAAAATCTGTAACCATTGACTTCCATTGTGAGAAAAACAAATACAATGGAAGCCAATGGTTACAGGTTCCCAACAATCTTCAAACTATCTTCTGTGTCTTCTGTTAAACAATAAATATTATATTTTTAAGAATGCTAAAAACTGGTAACCATTGACTTCCATAATAATAAAATTAAACACTATGGAAATCAATATTATAGAATATCTTCTTTAGCGTTCAACAGAAGCCACAAAAGAAGATATTTTAAAGCATGTTGGAAATCTGTAACCATTGACTTCCAAAGTAGGAAAAACAAATACTGTGAAAGTCAATGGTTACAGGTTCCCAACATTCTTCAAAATATTTTCTTTTGTGTCTTTTTCCTGTTGAACACTGAAGAAGATATTTTGATTAATGCTGAAAACCAGTAACCATTGACTTACATAATAAGAAAAACAAATATTATGGAAGTCAATATTACAGGTTTACAACATTCTTCAAAATATCTTCTTTTATGTCTTCTGTTGAACGCTAAGAAGATATTTTGAAGGATGCTGAAAACTGGTAACTATTGACTTTCATAATAATAAAATCAAACACTATGGAAATCAATATTACAGGTTTCCAACATTCTTCAAAATATCTTCTTCTGTGTCTTTCTTGTTGAACACTAAAGAAGATATTTTTAAGCATGTTAAAAATCTGCAACCATTGTCTTACATAGTAAGAAAAACAAATACTGTCGAAGTGAATGGTTACAGGTTCCCAACATTCTTCAAAATATCTTATTTTGTGTCTTTCTTCTACAGAATGCTAAAGAAGATATTTTGAAGATTGCTGAAAACCTGTAACCATTGACTTCCATAGTAGTAAAAAACAACAACAATGGAAGTCAATGGTTACAGAATTCCAACATTCTTTAAAATATCTTCTTGAGTGTTCAACAGAAGAAAGACTCTTAAAAAAATGTATAACCACTTGAGGGAGAGTAAAGAGTGAGTAAATTATAATTATGGGGTGAACTTGTTTTCCACAAGACAAGATTAATTTGCTCTGCTTCCAGTATCTTATCTTTTCTATCTGTAACCATTGACTTCCATTTAAAGAAAAACAAATACTATGGAAGTCAATGGTTACAGGTTTCCAACATTCAACAAAATATCTACTTTTGTGTATTTCCTCTGTTGAACACAAAATAAGACATTTTGAGACATGTTGGAAATCTGTAACCATTGACTTTCATAGTAGGAAAAACAAATACCATGGAAGTCAATGGTTACAGGTTCCCAACATTCTTTAAAATGTCTTCTTTTGTGTCTTTCTTCTGTTGAACACTGAAGAAGATATTTTGGAGATTGCTCAAAACCAGTAACCATTGCCTTACATAATATTAAAAACAAATATTATGGAAGTTAAAATTACAGGTTTACAACATTCTACAAAATATATTCTGTGTCTTTCATTTTGGGGTGAACTTATTTCCATCAGACAAGACTAAAGGGATAGTTCACCCAAAAGTTTAAATTTACTCACAATTTACTCTCCCACAAGTGGTTCCTTAACCTTATGAGTATCTTATCTTTTATCTCTGTAACCATTGACTTCCATAATAAGTAAAACAAATACAATTGAATAGAAAGGTTACAGGTTTACAACATTCTTCAAAATATCTTCTTTTATGTCTTTCTTCTGTTGAACGCCAAAGAAGATATTTTGAAGAATGCTGAAAAACGGTAACCATTGACTTCAGCAATAAGAAAAACAAATACAATGGAAGTCAATAGCTTCAGGTTTCCAACACTCTTCAAAATATTTTCTTTAGTGTCTTTCTTCTGTTGAATGCTAAAGAAGACATTTTAAAGAATGCTGAAAACTGGTAACCATTGACTTCCTTAGTAGAAAAAACAAATACAATGGAGGTCAATGGTTACAGGTTTCCAACATTCTTCAAAACATCTTCTTTTGTGTTTAACAGAAGAAAGAAAAGTAAAAGATGACTAAAGACGTAATTGTCGGTTTTGTGTGAACTATAGATGAAAGGTGATGTAAACGAGAAGAGAAGGTGTTTGTTGTGGAGCCTCAGATCAGGCAGTTCATGCACTTGACGGTTTTGCTGCCGTAGTCCAGACACTCTGGCCCGATGCACTCGCAGCAGGCGTTATGAAACCAGCGGTACTTTGATCCACCCATAGACTCGCAGTACTGCTTACACTGACGGATGGACACACAGTCATCAAAGTAGACCACCGTACACAAGGCATCTGAGGAATGAGGACACACACACACACACACACACACACACACACACACACACACACACACACACACACACACACACACACACACACACACACACCATATGAGCACATGCACAGCAGAGAACAGGGAGATTTGCATGTTTGCACTGAATAGTGAGATGCTCTTAATCTCACCACACATGTACATAATGTACTTTATATACAGTATGTGTACAGTGACAATAAAAGCCATTCTATTCTGTTCAGTTCTGTTTAGTTGATTTGTTTTGTTCTGTTCAGTTCTGTTCTGTTCAGTTGATCTGTTTAGTTCTGTTCTGTTCAATTGATCTGTTCAGTTCTGTTCTGTTCTGTTCAGTTCTGATCTGATCTGTTCAGTTGATCTGTTTATTTCTGTTCAGTTGATCTGTTCAGTTCTGTTCAGTTCAATTGATCTGTTCAGTTCTGTTCAGTTCTGTTCTGTTTAGTTGATCTGTTCAGTTCTGTTCTGTTCAGTTGATCTGTTCAGTTCTGTTCAGTTCAGTTGATCTGTTCAGTTCTGTTCAGTTCAGTTGATCTGTTTAGTTGTGTTCAGTTCTGATCTGATCTGTTCAGTTGATCTGTTTATTTCTGTTCAGTTGATCTGTTCAGTTCTGTTCAGTTCAGTTGATCTGTTCAGTTCTGATCTGTTCAGTTCTGTTCAGTTCTGTTCTGTTCAGTTGATCTGTTCAGTTCTGTTCAGTTCAGTTGATCTGTTTAGTTCTGTTCTGTTCAATTGATCTCTTCAGTTGATCTGTTCAGTTCAGTTGATCTGTTTAGTTCTGTTCAGTTCTGATCTGTTCAGTTGATCTGTTCAGTTCTGTTCAGTTCTGATCTGTTCAGTTGATCTGTTTAGTTCTGTTCAGTTCTGATCTGTTCAGTTATGTTCAGTTCAATTGACCTGTTTTGTTCTGTTCAGTTCAGTTGATCTGTTAAGTTCTGATCTGTTCTGTTCTGTTCTGTTCTGATCTGCTCAGTTCTGTTCTGTTCTGTTCAGTTCTGATCTGCTCAGTTCAGTTCTGTTCAGTTCAGTTCTGATCTGTTCAGTTCAGTTCTGTTCTGTTCTGTTCTGTTCAGTTCAGTTCAGTTCAGTTCAATTCAGTTCAGTTCAGGTCTGTTCTATTCAGTTCTGATTTGTTCTGTTCAGTTGATCTGTTCAGTTCTGTTCAGATCAGCTCAGTTCAGTTCAGTTCAGTTCTGTTCTGTTCAGTTCTGATCTGTTCTGTTCTATTCAGTTCTATTCAATTCAGTTGATCTGTTCTTTTCTGTTCTGTTCTGTTCAGTTCTGATCTGTCCTGCTCTGTTCAGTTCTATTTTGTTCTATTCATTTCAGTTCTGATCTGTTCAGTTCAGTTCTGTTATGTTGATCTGTTCTGTTCAGTTCTGATCAGTTCAGTTCTGTTCATTTCTGATCTGATCTGTTCTGTTCTGTTAAGTTGATCTGTTCTGTTCTGATCAGTTCAGTTCAGTTCAGTTCTGTTCTGTTCTGATCTGTTCTGTTAAGTTGATCTGTTCTGTTCTGATCAGTTCAGTTCAGTTCTGTTCTGTTCTGACCTGTTCCGTTCAGTTCTGTTCTGTTCTGTTCAGTTCTGATCTGATCTGTTCAGTTGATCTGTTTATTTCTGTTCAGTTGATCTGTTCAGTTCTGTTCAGTTCGATTGATCTGTTCAGTTCTGTTCAGTGTATCTGTTCAGTTCTGTTCTGTTTAGTTGATCTGTTCAGTTCTGTTCTGTTCAGTTGATCTGTTCAGTTCTGTTCAGTTCAGTTGATCTGTTTAGTTCTGTTCTGCTCAATTGATCTCTTCAGTTGATCTGTTCAGTTCAGTTGATCTGTTTAGTTCTGTTCAGTTCTGATCTGTTCAGTTCTGTTCAGTTCTGATCTGTTCAGTTGATCTGTTTAGTTCAGTTCAGTTCTGATCTGTTCTGTTATGTTCAGTTCAGTTGACCTGTTTTGTTCTGTTCAGTTCAGTTGATCTGTTAAGTTCTGATCTGTTCGGTTCTGTTCTGTTCTGTTCAGTTCTGATCTGCTCAGTTCTGTTCTGTTCTGTTCAGTTCAGTTCTGATCTGCTCAGTTCAGTTCTGATCTGTTCAGTTCAGTTCTGTTCTGTTCTGTTCAGTTCAAGTCTGTTCTATTCAGTTCTGATTTGTTCTGTTCTGTTCAGTTGATCTGTTCAGTTCTGTTCAGCTCAGCTCAGTTCAGTTCTGTTCTGTTCAGTTCTGATCTGTTCTGTTCTATTTAGTTCTGTTCAATTCAGTTTATCTGTTCTTTTCTGTTCTGTTCTGTTCAGTTCTGATCTGTCCTGCTCTGTTCAGTTCTATTTTGTTCTATTTAGTTCAGTTCTGATCTGTTCAGTTCAGTTCTGTTATGTTGATCTGTTCTGTTCAGTTCTGATCAGTTCAGTTCTGTTCATTTCTGATCTGATCTGTTCTGTTAAGTTGATCTGTTCTGTTCTGTTCTGATCAGTTCAGTTCAGTTATGTTCTGTTCTGATCTGTTCTGTTAAGTTGATCTGTTCTGTTCTGATCAGTTCAGTTCTGTTCTGTTCTGTTCTGACCTGTTCCATTCAGTTCTGTTCTGTTCTGATCTGATCTGATCTGTTATGTTATGTTCTGATCTGTTAAGTTAATCTGTTCTGTTCATTTCAGTTCTGATTGGTTCAGTTCAGTTCTGTTATGTTGATCTGTTCTGTTCTGTTCAGTTCTGATCAGTTCAGTTCAGTTCAGTTCTCTTCTATTCAGTTCTGTTCAGTTCAGTTCTGACCTGTTCTGTTCTGTTCTCTTCTGTTCAGTTCAGTTCAGTTCTGTTCTGATCTGTTCTGTTCAGTTTAGTTCAGTTCAGTTTTGTTCTGATGTGGTAAGTTGAACTGGTTAGTTCAGTTCTGTTCTGTTCTGTTCAGTTCAGTTCATTTCAGTTCTGATGTGTTCAGTTCTGTTCAGTTCAGTTCTAATATGTTCAGTTCAGTTCTGTTTAGTTCAGTTCTACTCTACTCTGTTATGTTCTATTGTTCTGTTCTAATCTATTCCGTTCTATTATTTTGCTCTGTTCTAGTTTTCTGTTCTATTTTATTGTATTATGTTCTGTTATTCTATTCTATTCTATTCTATTCTATTCTATTCTATTCTATTCTATTCTATTCTATTCTATTCTATTCTATTCCGTTCAGTTCTGTTCTGTTCTATTATCCTGTTCTGTTATTCTGTTCTATTCTTCTGTTCTGTTGTGTTCTGTTTTATTCTATTATTCTGTTCTGGTCTGTTCTACTATTTTGTTCTGTTCTATTATGTTCTTGTCTATTATTCTATTCTATTCTATTCTATTCTATTCTATTCTATTCTATTCTATTCTATTCAGTTTTTTTTCTATGTTGTGGCTCACCGTCCTGTGCGCTGCTGGTGGGCAGAGAGATGTTTTGGCTCTGGCTGTCGAGGGTCTCCAGAAAGGACACCAGGTTCTCGTGATGGGACAGTTCTTCAGCCACAGGGAACGACACCACCATCATGTTAATGGGAGCGTCTCCTTCTGTCAGAGCGCGGAAAAGCGATGGGATCGGCCGGTAAAGCTCCTCCACCGTGCTTTTGGAGGTGGCAGGACTGTCGTTGTAGCTCCTAGGGTTACACATCCCTGCCAGACACAAAACACAGAGCCAATATAAGATTCTGACAGTATGATAACCTTGGATAAAAATATCATGCTTTTACAGTATCGCCGTGATGTCATTATTCATTCATTCAATTTCTCTTCGGCTTAGTTCCTTTATTAATCCAGGGTGGCCACAGTGGAATGAACCGCCAACTTATCCAGCACGTTTTACGCAGCAGCTGCAACCCATCTCTGGGAAACAGCCATACACACTCATTCACAATCATACACTACAGACAATTTAGCCTACCCAATTCACCTGTACCGCATGTGTTTGGACTGTGGGGGAAACCGGAGCACCCGGAGGAAACCCACACGAACGCAGGGAGAACATGCAAACTCCACACAGAAGTGCCAACTGACCCAGCCGAGGCTCAATTTATTTTATTGTATTTATAAAATGCATCCAGATGGTACAGATGGTTAATGTGTAATATTGCAATAAACAAAAGACCTAAAAGAATGCATATTTTATACATTAAACATTACACATTACATATTTTATTTACCTATGACATTGGTTTATAGCAGGGGTTCCCAAACTTTTCAGCCCGCGACCCCAAAAATAATCATATCAGTGGCTCGCGACCCCCATTTTTCAAGGTGGTTGTACTGTAAATATGTAAACATTGCAGACACAACTATAGGCAAATATAAACATGAGCTTATTGACAACACAAAAAGGCAACAGTCTATTAGCCATATGATGTTTTTTAAAGTCATTTATAGATTTAATTACATTTTGCTTTTAAAACTAAAGGCTGATTGTTATTTTTATGTTGTTGTTTCTTTAATGCAACTATTAACTATATTCTGTCGGTTATGAATAAAATATGGTAATTCTAATAGTTTAATACAATTTATTTGAGTTTTGGATATCACCAAGCGACCCCTTGTCATTGTCCTGCGACCCCCCAGGGGGTCCCGACCCCCACTTTGAGAACCACTGGTTTATAGTCTGATAGCTAATTGTATTTATGTATTAAATACTAAATTACATCAGTAATGAAAAAGTTGTGCATTACTGTGTTTATTTTCATTTATTTAATTTATTACTTATTTTTTTATTTTATTACTTGCATTTTATATATTTTTAAATTTAATTTATAATCTTTTTTTATTTTAAAATGTATTAATTTATTTTTTGTTTTATTTTTTATTATTATTGTTATTATTATTTTTTGTTTTTTTAATTAAATTAAATTAAATTAAATTAAATTAAATTAAATTAAATTTAATTAAATTAAATTTAATTTAATTTTTCAAATTATCCAGCATATGTTTTACGCAGCAGATGCCCTTCCAGATGCAACCCATTACTGGGAAACATTCATACACACTCATACACTATGGACAATTTAGAGTATTTAGAGAACCCGGAACATCCAGAGGAAACCCACGCCACACGGAGAGAACATGCAAACTCCACACCGAAATGGCAACCGACCCAGTCGATGCTCGAACCAGCGCCTTTCTTGTTGTGAGGCGAATGTGCTACCCACTGTACCACCGTGCAGCCCCTTCCGCCATGACATAACGATAAATAAAGCAGCTGTCGTGCCAACTTTCTACTATACATCGGTTGCCCCGCCTCTGAGCTCCTCTGATTGGTCCACTGCACAAAACAGTTCACAAAAAAGTTCAACTTTCATGGCATATAAAAAATGTGATTTGAGACGTGAGCATGACGGTCACACACATCCATTCAGCACATGTTTACATGGAAAAACAATAGAAAAGTAGCGCGTTGAAGAGGAAAAACGCTTTCTGTGCGAAAGCCCCCTTAGAGTCTTTCTGCCGTTGACAGCCTTAACAAGCCAACAGGACCACAGTTGAAGATGTTCAGCGCAGGACTGTCAGCAGCCGAGATAAAGCTCTGTTCATCAGCTAATAGATGGAGCTTTAATAAGGAGCAGATCTGCAGAGCGTGTGTTTCACATTACATGTCGAGCGGCTGCCAGAACAGCTGCTTCTGATTAGGCAGATTCAGGCCTTCAGGAACAACACACACTTCTGTCCCTCGGCTAATAAAGCTGTGTTTGAACACAACAATCTCCGCCGCCTCGGCCTTTCATGAAAACTGAAGCATCATGCGCTGTTGAGTCACAGGAATGATTATTATGACGCATCATTCGCATCTTGGTTTTGTTATGGTTGACAAAGCTTGTAAAAACACACTGTAAACTACAGATGAACACACCGTGTGCATTATTTGTGTGTGGTTTAGAAGGATCTCATAGGTTTAGAAAAATATAAACAGTTTTAAAAACATCAAGGAAAAACTTTGATTGATTAACTTTTGTAAGTTGTTCAAAACGATTAGAAAACTATCAAATAATATTACAAAAGTCATCAAACATTAAGGGTGTCACAATCCTCCAAATCCTCGATTCGATTACATTTTCGATTCTAAAGTCACGATTCGATTCGATTTTCGATGATCAATAATTAATTAATTAATAACGAATTAATTATTAGTAGCCTACCGTTTAAACTACCTGACCTGCATGGTCTTTGTTTTACCCATAAACAAATCATACAGTAAATGAATAAAGGCAAGTTACACACATAATTACAACCTGTCAATCACTTTTTCTGCGGGACTCATGAATAGGCAGTGATCTGTGTCGTTATAATGGCGTCGGTAAAAAAGGTGCACAACCAACAGGAACCAGCCAACAGTATCTGAGGTGTTCGCTAAAATGACTAAGTACTTGTGTGAAAGTAAAATATGGAAGCAGTCTACTGACCCGCTGACTGCCTGGACCCGCTGTCTCGAGCGCATGACAATGTGTGTGCGTCTGTATCTGTGTGTGAATGAGTGTGTGTGGTCACGTGATGTGCGTTTTCAGCGGTAGTGAGGAAGGAGGGCTGCTCAGAAATGCTACACGCCAGTGTGGATCGTTGTCGTTCTAAAATGCCATTTAAGAGCGGATTTGCAACGGGTGCGGGGTGGAGAATCACGATGCGCCCATCGTCTATCATCCCAACCGTAATACGTACATAGCAGAGCTTGCAAACTGTGTTTTTTTTTGTCGACAACACGAACGTTGTCAACATAACTCACTGGAAATCCAAAATGCTTCCACACCAGCGACTTCATTGAAAGAGGAGAGGGTTTAAGCTCTGTCGACGGGTCTCCTGCGTCTGCAGTTTAACAAGCACTTCAACAAGCCTGTTTTTTTCCCGCTTGGAAAAAAACAAGCTGACGTGACATGGGGGCGTGGCAGCATCGACGATTCTATTTTTTGATTTGATAATCGAAATTAAGCATAAATTTTGATCGATTTCGATTAAAAATCGAAATCGTGACACCCCTATCAAACATACACACAAAAATATTTATGAAATCTATTATTTATAATATATATGAGTCAACAAATAATAAAGTAACAAATAATAACTTGACTTGTGTGGGTCATTTGGTATCAGAAGTGGCTCATATAAAAGGCAAAGGCCTCTAGATTACGCTTATTTTAGCAGAATAAAATATGATCATGCCTTGATTTTTAATGATTTCATTAGGACAGTTAAGTCTGACTTTGCTGAGACAAAAGTCTTGTCACTGAACATAAATAATGTCCAGTATAGAATATAATTAAAGTATATAAAGATAGATACAAATTTATATATATATATATATATATATATATATATATATATATATATATATATATATATATATATATATATATATATATATATATATATATATTTATTTATATTATATTTTTTATATTTTTATATTATATTTTATATATAAATTTATATATAATATAAAGAAAGAACATCATTGGCTCCCGGTTGCATACCGCATTAAATTCAAAATTCTCCTCCTTGCATTTAGATCCCTAAATAACCTAGCACCCTCCTATCTCTGCAACAGGCTTGTCCCCTACACCCCAACTCGCTCTTTACGTTCTGCTGACTCGCTGTCCCTCGGTAGCGCCTCTCTTCAATGGGGGGCAGATCATTTAGTGTTATTGCACCCAAACTCTGGCACTCTCTACCACGCTCACTCCACTCTGCTAATGATATCTCTGAATTCAAATCCTTACTTAAGACTCACTTATTTTCTGAATGCTTCGCTTCTGACCTGCCAAACTGACTACTTTATCTGATCCACCACTACTCTGCTCATATGTCTCTTAGGTCTTGTTTGTGTAATTCCAGTTTGTTATATTTGACCTTATGTATGTTTGTTTATCTTTTTGTTGCATACTTGTCCTTGAGCTCTGGAAAGGCGCTATATAAATAAAAATTATTATTATTATTATTATTATAAAGTCCTGCTGCAGTGGAAACAGATTGAATATTGTGTCTGACTCCATCATGAGCTTGGAGGACTGCATCCATACATCTCTGACATGACTCAAATCACTGATTAATAAAGTCATCTGGAATGGCAAAGAAAGCGTTCCTGCAGGACTCCCAGAGTTCATCAAGACTCTTTGGATTCATCTTCAATGCCTCCTCCTTCTTCTTACCCCAGACATACTTGATAATGTTCATGTCTGGTGACTGGGCTGGCCAATCCTTGACCTTCTTTGCTTTCAGGAGCTTTGCTGTGGAGGCTGAAGTATGAGAAGGAGCGCTATCCTGCTGGAGAATTTGCCCTCTCCTGTGGTTTGTAATGTAATGGGCAGCACAAATGTCTGTTGATGTTGCCATCCACTCTGCAGCTCTCTCGCACACCCGCATACTGAATGTAACCCCAAACCATGATTTTTCCTTCACCAAACTGATTTCTGTGAGAAACTTGGGTCCATGTGGGTTCCAGTAGGTCGTCTGCAGTATTTGTGATGATTGGGATGCAGCTCAACAGATGATTCAGCAGAAAAATCCACCTTCTGCCACTTTTCTACATTATTAACTAGAAGTCAAGTTATTATTTGTTGCTCTCGCAACTGGGATCCACTACAATACTTTTGTCAGGTAGTGTATGATCAACAAAACTATACCACAGTCTTTACATATATAATGCTACCAAAAAATATTAATGTGTGTGTGTGTGTGTGTGTGTTATAAAATCATAAATTGATTACGATACATCATTTTCATCTTGTTTTTGTTATTATTTTTAAAAATGTAAACTCCATCAGATCTAGAGTAATGCCGTTCATTAGCTGTGTGTGATCTGTGAACATTTACACAGTGACGGGCAATCGTGGCATCTAAACATTTATCCTGTATAAGCTGCTGATATATGCCCAGGAATGATGTTTTGAGTGTGTGTGTGTGTGTGTGTGTGTGTGTGTGTGTGTGTGTTTGTGTGAGTGAGAGCAAGATCTGGGGCTTCTCACTTCACACTTTATTGTGCTGTCAGAGAAGCGAGCAGCAGTCCTAATATTTATCCTCAGCGGACCGACAATGACACAAACCTGTTCACACAAGCCTCATTTATAGTCTCCGCTCCACTCGTACTAATGCATTATCATTTTTCACTTTTGCTCAGTTAAACATTAAGCGTACCAAACATTTGCTTAGATCACTTTAGTTCAGCTCTTAATAATTCTGATAATACAGTCTTGAAATTACTCATGTATTTTAGAATTTGTTGCATTTAAAGTAAAATATGTGATGTGCACGTGAAGTTTAGTGTATTAAATATGGTAAAATATATACCTACTCCGCCACTGCCTCGCCAAAATAAAAAATACAATTATTAAAATTAATCAAAAAGTAATGCACAATATTTTTCATAACTGATATAATTTAGACTGGTTGCAATAATACTTCAAAATAATTAGAAAAAAATATATATATATTTATAAAACGCATAATTATAAATAAAATACATGATGTTTAATGTATAAAATATGCATTTCTTTTAGGTCTTTTTATAATGTCATTACACATTAATTATCTGTAGCAAGCATTTTTAATAAAATAAGATAAAATATATATTTTTTAAAATTTTTTAATCAAATAAAATAATACCACAGTAATTCATAATATTTTATTACTGATATAATTTAGACTGACTTTAATAAGGAATAAAAATAATTAGATATCAGATCATGAACTCATTACATAGATTTTTACATTTATTTTAGAATTATAATTTATAATATAAATATTTTTTATGTTTTAAAAAATAAAATAAAACTTTAATGTATTAACATTTTATAAAATAAATAAATACCACAGCAACGCATAATATTTTTCATTACTACATTTAATAATAATAATAAAAAAAGATATCAGACTATAAACTAATTTCATAGGTAAATAACATAATGTATAATGTTTAATGGATAAAATATGAATTTCTTTTTTATAATGTCATTACACATTAACCATCTGTAGTAAGCATTTTAATCAAATAAAAATGTACTTAATTTAATGTAATTAACAATAATGCAAAAATATTTTTCATTACAGATACATACTTTTAAATGATTTTAATAATAAATAGAATTAATTATGACTAAAATCAAATTTCAAAGGTAAATAAAATATGTAATGTATAATGTTTGATTTATAAAAGATGTTAAAATATGCATTTCTTTTAGGTCTTTTATATAAATAAAATAAATTAATTAAATAAAAAAAAGAATTTTAATTAATTGGAATGAAATAAATAAATTAAAAATTATTTTTATTAAAATAATAAAATAAAATAAAAAACAAATTAAAAAATTTTATTTCATAAAATAAAAAATACAGGATGCATAAAAGTTTTCATTACTAATATAATTGCAGAATTTTTAATTTATAATTCATATTTATGTTTAATAAAATACAATAAATAAAATTTTATAAATAATAAATTAAATAAAATTTAATTAAAAATTAAACAAATTAAATAAAAATTGAAAAATAAAATAAATAGAAAAATAAAACAAAAAAATAATAAAAAAAATAATTAAAATAAATAAGACAAAATAAAATTTATAAAATAATAAAATTTAATTTAAAATTTTAATTTAAAAATAAAAATGAAATAAAATAATTGTAATAATTTTAATAATAAAATAAAATAATATAAATAAAAAAAATAACTAACAAATTAAAAAAAATGTATTTAATAAAATCTAATAACACAGGATGCATAATATTTTTTCCTTACTGATATAATTTAATAATAACAATAAATACATAATTAGCTATCAGACTATAAGCTCTTTTCATAGTTAAATACGAGATTAGTGTTGAGATTTGTTTGATTTGAGACTCACCTACACAGTCGCAGCACTCCTCCCAGAGAGAACTTAAACACAACATACACTCTTTACAACACGAGCAGTTTCCCTCCTGAGGCCGGCACTGACAGAGACCCTGCACACACACACAAAATATACATCATAAAAGGTGAACATACTGGGGTGGAAAGACATGTAAAGACTAAGCCTGAAGTTCATGAATGAAAAACTACACACGCACGCACGCACGCACGCACACACGCACACACACACACAATATACAGTGCTCAAGAGTACCGAATTGTAATTTTAGAGTGAACTATCCCTTTAAGTAATGTTAATAAACACAACTCTGGATAATGGATTACCCAGAGTGTTGTGTGTGTCTGTGTCTGTGTGTGGGTGTCTATGTGTAAGTCTGTAAGTGTCTATGTGTGTATGTTTTTGATGTGTCTGTGTGTGTCTGTGTGTACTATGATTAATAAATGCTCTATGTAAGTATCATCCATTAGTGAATCCATGTTAGTATTCCATTAGTCACTATTATTACTATTATGCTCAAACACAACACGCACTCCTTACAACACAAACACTCTACAACACACACATCATTGCATTATTACTGCACAGAAAGCCCTGTCCATTAAAAGAGACCTGCGATTTACACTAATACTTTACGCTATTACAGTGTTTTAGAGTCAAAGCGATCCACATCCACACTATCATTTCACCCAGCGTTTCTGAACAGATCTCCGTCCACCCTATACCACTGAAAACACACATCGCGCGACCACGCGCACATATTCTGGCATGCACTGCAGCCTATGCGGACGTCTGAGCTCCAGGCAGTCAGTGGGTGCTTTGAGCACACCTCCCCAGGTGAGAGCAGCGCAGGTCAAACAGTTCCTCAAGGATTTACCTGTACAGCATGTCTCTGGACTGTGGAAAACGGAGCACCCGGAGGAAACCCACGCGAACGCAGGGAGAACATGCAAACTCCACACAGAAACGCCAACTGAGCCGAGGTTCGAACCAGCAACCTAGCAACCTTCTTGCTGTGAGGTGACAGCACTACCTACTGTGCCACTGCATCACCGACTCTTTGGTCTTTTGGATCTAATACTTGTTCTCAGGTAACGTGTTTTGGCTGAGCGCAAGATAAGTTAAAGAGCCCCTATTAAGGGTTTTTGAAAATGACCATCCATGTAGTGTGTAACACAGCTCTAAGTGAAGTGAAATATCCAGCTAAGGCTTTAATCTGAAAGTGCACCGTGTTTAAAACTATTGATTCATCTATAAAAGAGTCAACTCATAGTGATTCGAATGAAATGACGTGGATACAGAACTTAAGCCCCGGCCATTTGTTGCGCGCACAGACCCAGGAAAATTGACCCCCGCCCCTTCCCCGGCCCCACCCACAAGCACTGTAGAAAGAAAAGGGAGGATGACACCGTAGTACAGGGGTTCTCAACCTTTTCACTTCAAGGCCCACCTTTTTCTCCGAACACTGTTTGAAGGGCCAAACTGATTGTCTGGAGAAAATGCTTATTTTCAAGCTCTATTTATTAGCAAAACATTTCTTTTGCCTTCTATTATTCTCTTATTTTTCTACATCATTTTGTAAAAAAAAAAAAAAAAAAAACATTGTGCCTGT
>NC_141022.1:58242500-58302500 GCF_052040795.2 Danio rerio | reverse complement strand
GCTCTTAATTTGAGCTCATTATCTGCCTGAGTGTTGTGAATGTGCAGTGTTAGTCACGCTAGTCAAACACAGTGAACTAAAAGAGAGAGAGAGAAAGAACATTCCAGAAAATGCAGGCCAGGTTTTTTGGGGCCAAAAGGGGGCCGTGAACACCTGCGGCTCCTGTATGTGTCCGTCTCTAACACTTCAGTCCTCAACATGTCACACAATTAACACCAGCAAAACATCCCATCATTACAAACAGTGGAAGGCAGAATTAATCACCCTGCTGTGGATTCTTTACTAATATTTCCCAAATGATGTTTAACAGAGCGAGGAATTTTTCACAGTATTTCCTATAATATTTTTTCTTCTGAAGAAAGTCTGATTTGTTTTATTTCGGCTAGAATGAAGGCAGTTTTTTATTTTTTTATAACCATTTTAAGGTCAATATTATTAGCCCCCTTAAATAATATTTGTTTTTGATTGTCTACAGAACAAACCACTGTTATACAACGACTTTCCTAATTACCCAGACTTTAATTAGACTTGTTATGTCACGGTCACACAACGAGGACAAGGTGGGTTATCTCTTTTCATCAATTTATTCAAACAAGTAGTGCATTAATAAGCCGGATATGCAGGTAAGTGAGAGTCTTTGCAGTAGAGCTGATGAATTGTTGTTTACGTAGTGAACAGATAGCTTCAAGCAGATTTTAGCCCCTTTCACACAGTGATACCGGTAAATATCTGGAAAATTTCCGAAACGACTTTACCGGTATATTAAAAAAAGCGCTGTTCACACAGGTGAGGACGTTACAGAAATTTTCCGGAAAAGAGCATTCACACATCCATTCCAAAATAACGGTAAATTCTGACATCATTCACCACAAATGAGCTTTAAACGGCTGCGCTTGTATTTGTAAACATTTGACTACATTACAAACTCTGTGGATGATCAATATTGTGAACAACTTTCGCAGGATCACTTTCGCATGTCGAGATGTTCATAATATGTGCGTGTGCAGGCGCTCACAGGCTGTTTCACAGGCACACGCAAAGCTTGAAGGTAAACAAACAATGGCTTATCATAAGCATCTCATCGATGATTATTTACACAGTTGGCATTAAGAAAAACATATAAACGTGATCTGACTAACTTCTAGCAGCTAAATGTGTCTGGAAAAATATTCAAAGGCTTTTATTCTCACAAACCTCGCGGACGTAAATGCGTCTGTTGTGATTGGCTAAAGCAGACGTCTCACGTCAGCACGTTCTAGACGTGCACGCGCTTATTACGGGAATCTTCCTTCCGCATTCACACAGCGCAGCATTCCGGCAAATTGCCGGTAATGTTACAACTTCTCTTTCCGGAAAATAGCCAGAACGAATTTACCAGTATTTTTTAAAAGGACCTGTTCACACATACAACCTTTCCGGAAAATTGCCGGCAATTTTTCGGAAAGGTCTGTATGTGTGAAAGGGGCTATAGACTGTTTATGAGCACACGCAAAGCTTGAAGGTAAACAAACAACGGCTTATCTTAAGCATCTTATCGATAATTATTTACACGGTTGGCATTAAGATGAACATATAAGCGCTATCTGACTAACATCTAACAGCTGAATGTGTCTGAAAAAATATTCAAAAGCTTTTATTCTCATAAATCTTGCGCACGTGAATGCGTCTGAGTGTTCTGATTGGCTAAAGCAGACGTCTCACGTCAGCACGTTCTAGACGTGCACGCGCTCTTTCCGGCAATCTTCCTTCTGCGTTTACACAGCGCAGCATTTCGGCAAAATACCGGTAATGTTTCAACTTCTCTTTCCGGAAAATAGCCAGAATGAATTTACCGGCATTTTTAAAAAGGGCCTGTTCACAACCCTGGACCCCCGACAATGTCCAATGTCCCGACAAAGAGCCAACCTCCAAACACTACTCCAGGCATGCGCAAAATGTCTAGTAACGTTAATGTAAACCCAGACATCCCAAGTCTCCCGGAAGCTTCGGTAGACTCCTGGATGCCCGCAAACGAATGAAAAATCCCCCCCCCCCTTTCCACACACACACACACACACACCCCAGTCCTTAAATACATCGCACACCCCTCTCCAACGCATCCCTTCCAGCTCTTCAAGTATGTTGGGCACAACTCAGGTACATCGCTCAGGTACATCGCACGCACACGCCTCCACCGCTCTTCAGATACGTCGCGCACCATTACTGCTACCAAGAGAGTGGTGGAAAAAAACACCTGAGAGATCTCAATCGGGAGTGGAAATGTTGGGTTTTAAGAAAATGTTAAATGTAATAGAGCCCCGTTACATTATTCCTTCATAAGCCCATTTCAGTCAGATAATTCCTGCTTTCAGATCCACTGAAATGGCAGGTGACGTCAAGCAGATCTGTGCTGTCTGAAGTAAAGGTGGACACTCATCTTTCTGAAAATAAAAAAATAAAAATACATAAGAAAACTAGATTGTTCTTTTCTTTTTATTTGTTTAACTGCTACAATATTACATCTATTTTTTATAGGAAGCTTTTTGGTTTTGAATATAAAGAAGGATTTGTTTCAGGGTGCTTTCACACCTACACTTTTGTTTCGGAACGTGTCTCGTTTGCCCAGTTAGCGCGGTTCGTTTGGCATATGTGAACAGGGCAATCGCGCTCTGTTCCGCGCCAAAGTAGTCGCTCCGAGATCGCTTGAATGAGGTGGTCTCGGCTCGATTGAAACGAACCCTGGAGCGGTTCGATTGCAGTGAGAAAGCGATCCGATCCGAGCGCGGTTATATCACAGTGTTTCATGGATATGTAATAGGCTTACGGCTATATGAAGAGAGAATTATGAGTAGGGCGGGAAGTTTCGCGAGTCTCCGGATGCCCGCAAATGAGTGATAATCTCCCGGTAATCTTGCGTCTCCCTCCCGTCCTCAAATAGGCATCGTCGCGCACCCTTCTCACCCCTCCCCACCGCGTCTCTCCTCAGACACGTCGCGCGCGCGCACCCTGTTAATCACCACCAAACCACTACCTCTCCTGACAGTTTAGCAGGACGCTGCAAAATAAACCCTGACACTGACCAATGTGAGGAGAGTTTACTCACACGTGACTTGTTTTAGCTCTTTTGGTCCGATTAGAAACTTTGCAGTGTGAAAGCGAACCGCTCCAAGAGCAAAGAGCAACAATGTAACAATTGTAATCTCTGTTTCAGAACAACTGAATCGATTCACAGGTGTGAACAGCACCCTCATTTGCTGCTAAGCAGAAAGCTCAGAAGTATAGCTCTATCACTGTTTAAAGTAAAAGAAAACAAAACAGGATCATACTTTTATGATGTTAGTTTTAATACATTATAAAGTTTAATCAGAGAAATCCTCTGGCTTCTATCTTTTTTTTTGCTGTATCGTATCGAACCGTGATTTTTGTGAACCGTTACACCCCTAATATATATATACATACACCTGTTTAATTAAATATCATTGCATAAACAAGTGATTTAGCTCATTAAAATAGCATTTTTCTGAGGAAATTTTTATATCGTGAGAAATATCGTTACCGCAATACTCAACAATAACGTCACATATTTTTCAGTATCGTGCAGTATTAGTTATTTTCTGTTCAGTGCAGTGCAGAAGGTTGAGCAGAAAGTCGTTCAGGGAAAGTGTGTGTGTGTGTGTGTGTTTGTGCTTCAATGTGAAAGTGCTGTGAGCGTATATGTGTGTCTGTGTGTGTGTGTGTGTGTGTATGGACTGGACGTGTGCTGCCTTGCCCCACAGAGCATTCATGTGTGACTAAAACAACCTCAGCTGCCCCACCTTGAGACACACATTCACACACAATTCACACAAAGCTTTCCTTAGATTTCGGACAGCCTACAGTAGCAACACCCTGCGGGCAACCTTCACCTCTTCACGTTATTTACATTTATTTCATCAGATGTGGCATGATACATTAGCATGGACTTGTAAAAGCCCAGAAAAATGTAATAAATATGAAAAATATTCATTTATTCATTTGTTTTCCTTCCTATAATCCCTTATTTATCTGCCTTTGCCACAGTGGAATGAACCACCAACTATTCTAGCATATGTGTTACGCAGCAGATGCCCTTCCAGCCGCAACCGAATACTGGGAAACACCCATACACTCTCACATTCACAAACAATCATACAGACAATTTAGCTTATTGAATTCATCTATAGCGCTTGTGTTTGGACTTGTGGGGGAAACCGGAGCACTCGGAGGAAACCCACGCCAACACAGGGAGAACATGCAAACTCCACACAGAAATGCCAACTGGTCCAGCCGGGACTTGAACCAGTGACCTTCTTGCTGTGAGGCGACAGTGCTAACTACTAAGCCACCGTGCCGCCCTTAGTTTAAAATCAACATAAATACAATTCAGAACATCTTAGCAGTGTCCTAGTAACCAGCCGAGACACTGTAATGCCTTGACAACCACTTAAAACATTATAGACGCTCCCTAGAAACCACACAACATCCCAAACACACAGTTTACAGAAGAAGAAAAATACATTTCAGCTCTATTGCAGGTTTTTCTCCTCGGTGTGCAAGAATGTTTACTGGTGTAACGTCATGTGTTTATTCCTCACACAGAAGAGACTGTCTCGCATCCTCTGAGAGTCTCACTGCGATATACACAGACACACACCACATGCAGATCTAATTACATATTAAAAAGACAGACAGACAGACAGACAGACAGACAGACAGACAGACAGACAGACAGACAGACAGACAGACAGACAGACAGACAGATAGATAGATAGATAGATAGATAGATAGATAGATAGATAGATAGATAGATAGATAGATAGATAGATAGATAGATAGATAGATAGATAGATAGATAGATAGATAGATAGATAAAAAGGCAGACAGACAGAAAGACAGACATACAGACAAACAAACAGAAACACGACAGACAGACAGACAAACAGACAGACAGAAACACGACAAAAAGACAGACAGACAAACAGAAACACAACAGACAGACAGACAGACAGAAACACGACAGAAAGAAAGACAGACAGTCAGATGACAGAAAGACAGACAGACAGACAGAAACATGACAGACAGACAGACGACAGATAGACAGACAGAGACCACAGACAGACAGAAAGACAGACAGACGACAGAAAGACAGAGACCACAGACAGACAGAAAGACAGACAGACAGACAGACAGAAACACGACAGAAAGACAGACAGACAGACAGACAGAAAGACAGACAGACAGACGACAGAAAGACAGACAGACAGACAGACAGAAACACGACAGAAAGACAGACAGACAGACAGAAAGACAGACAGACAGACAGACAGAAACACGACAGAAAGACAGACACAGACAGAAACACGACAGACAGACAGACAGACAAACAGACAGACAGAAACACGACAGAAAGACAGACAGACAGACAGAAACACGACAGAAAGATAGACAGACAGACAGACAGAAACACGACAGAAAGACAGACAGACAGACAGATAGACAGACACAGACAGACAGACGACAGAAAGACAGACAGAAAGACAGACAGAGAGACAGACAGAAACACGACAGACAGACAGACAGACAGACAGACAGAAAGACAGACAGAAAGACAGACAGATAGACAGACACAGACAGACAGACAGACAGACAGACAGACGACAGAAAGACAGCCAGACAGAAAGACAGACATAAAGACAGACAGAGAGACAGACAGACAGACAGACAGACGACAGAAAGACAGCCAGACAGACAGAGAGACAGACAGACAGACAGACAGACAGAAAGTAAGACAGACACAGACAGACGACAGAATGACAGACAGACAGACAGACAGACAGACACAGACAGACACAGACAGACAAAAAATAAGAGAAAAAGAATATAACTTAATTATGACTTAAATCTTCTTCATTTTTTATTACTAGTATTTGATAATAATAATTTGTTCTGTTTAAAATAATGTTTATTATCCGGTCTTTATATAATGAAATGACACTTTAACCATCTGTAGGACGCATCTGTTCTTTATGTTTTAAAAAGTAAACAAAATACAACTAAAAAGATCAAATTAAAAATAAATAAACTAATAAAAATTAAATACAATAAAACAAAATAAGCAGTTACACAGATAAGCAGACAAAACTAAAACAAAACACAAAAATTAAAAATTAATTAAATATTCTGCACCTTTGCATTAAAAAGTCCCACCTGTCAAAACACCAGGACATTGTCATCTGGTATCATCACAGTATCAACACCAAAGTTTTTTTGTAAGGACAGACATCTTAATTTAAAATAAAATCAACACTCAATATATCAAACATACATAAAAAAAACTCTTTCCCACACACACACACACACGCACACACACACACAGCTGTCGTTACGCTCCAGGGAAAAAGTGATCCAGTATAAACTGAGCTACACCCAATGCTTTCAAACAAGCACAGAGTTTGTGCAGAAGAGAATCATCATCATTTCACTCAGGTGACATGAAGAAACCCCTCAGTGTGGAGTTTGATCACAATATTACCATTTTTTATATTAGAAAAGTATCCGAGAAGAATTTGGTCTGTTCTGATTCCAGGAGTGAGGTAACGAAAACATCTTTCTCAGGTTTCACTCTCAAATATTTCTTGCTGAGACGCTTTTCAGACACCTGCAGGGATTTTTCATCTGACTTCAATTCTGTGCTACAGAAAAGGAATTTATTTGAAACTATGTGTTGCTTTATTGATATATTAAAGTGCAGCAGGGTGGCTCAGTGGTTTGCACTGTCGCATCACAGCAAGAAGTTCGTTGGTATGAGTCCCGGCTGGGCTAGCAGGCATGGAGTTTGCATGGAGTTTGCATGTGCTTGCCGTGTTGGTGTGGATTTCCCCCGGGTGCTCCAGTTTCCCCCACAGTCCAAACACATGCACTATAGAGGAACTGAATAAACTAAATTGGCCGTAGTGTATGAGTGTGTGTGTGTATAAGTGTTTCCCAGTACTGGGTTGTGGCTGGAAGGGAATCCGCTGTGTAAAACGCTGGATAAGTTGGACAGCTTCAACTGACTTTAAAGACTGCTGACATATATTCGATATAAGCATTATATAATTAATCATTTATTCATTCATTCATTTTTCTTTGGCTTAGTCTCTTATTCATCAGGGGTCACCATTATTCAAGCGTATGCTTTACACAGAGAATGCCCTTCCAGTCGCAACCCAGTATTAGGAAACACCCATACGCAATCATTCACTACGGCCAATTTAGTTTGACCAATTCACCTATAGTGCATGTGTTTGGACTGTAACCCACGCCAACATGGGGAGAACATGCAAACTCCACACAGAAATGCCAACTGGCCAAAAACCAGCAACCTTCTTGCTATGAGGCGGCAGTGCTAACCACTGAGCCACCATGCTGCCCAAAATGGATGATGTTCATGATTTGATTTTGCAGTATGTTTTGTACACTCAAAACATACAAACCCATTGTACACTCTTCATAAAACTTTCATCTGATTTTAAATCTCTGAAAGGACATTGTACAGTCATTTTGATAACTATAAATAATAAACTACATACAATATAAATTATAATCAAACTATTAATTAATTAATTAATTAATTTAATAAAAAAACGAAATAAATAAATAAATAAATACATACATAAATAAACAAATAAAATTTAAAAAATCTAAAAAATTTAATAAATAAATACATGCATAAATAAGTAAATATAATAAAATAAATAAATAATTAAATAAACAAACAAATAAATAAATACATAAATAAACAAATAAATTAATTAATAAAATAAATAAATAAATACATACATGCATACATACATACATACATACATAAATGAATATAATAAAATAAATAAACAAACAGACAAACAAACAAATAAATAAATAAACAAATAATTTTTTTACTAAAATAAACAAATAAATAAATAAAATAAAATAAACAAACACATAGATAAATAATAAATAAATAAATACTTGTATAACTAAATAAATTATTAAATAATAAATAAAAATAAATAAATAAATAAATACATGTATAAATAAATAAATAAATAAATAGGATATAAAGCACATTTTTAAACATTTCATCATTACAAAGACAAAAGACAGTGACTATTATGGTTAATAATTTTTTAAAAAAAAGTCTCTCAGTTAACGATCATTTGAGAAACATTAAAGAAACGATTGAAATTTCACAGGAGGGCGAATAATTCTGTAAACACTTTTTTAAAATATCACCAATGAAATTGACCAATTGAATGTTTCTCATGGTCTTTTTTTAATAAAAGGGATGAGCAGCACATTTCTAAAGCACATTTCCAAAAGAAAAAGCCTCTGACCTGTAGCAGACATTTGCTGACGTCGCTGGCACACAGAGCCTTATTACAGCCGCTGATGAGGCTCAGAGAGGACAGAAGAAACAGCACAGAGATCAGGACGGGACAGAGGAACAGAGCCGGCCGCATCCTGACCAAAACCCCTCACACCTGCGCACAAACACACACATATATTTCAATGAAATTGAGTTATAGATGTTGTAAAAGAAATCTTCTGAAATTGAAAATAGTCACATTAACCTTTCACCGGAAGGTGGCTAAAAAAAACTTGCTTAGCATATAGCCTGCTGTCTTATTCAATTAATCTATTTAAGCATTACAGCCCTTATAATAATCATTCATTCATTCATTTTACTGGTTATGAAGCGCATGCGATGGGGATACATGAGTCTTACAACCAATAACCCAAAATGTGCAGTGACGATAAGATTCAAGTCTAACGGTGTCCTGACAAACCCAAGATTCAGTCAAAATCATCATTTTAACACAATTTCTAATGGATAATGAACTAATGCTGTCTTAAAACAAATTTATAATATGATATTCCTAATGAAATAATGACAATAATAATAATGCTAATAATAATTTAACATTGTATTAAAAACAACAACAACAACAACACTAATAAAAATTATTATATTATATTATCAATAGTATTATTAAAATATAATTCTTATTATTATAAATATTATTATTCAATAATAATAATAATAATAATAATAGTTATATAATATATTTTAATGTCATTTTTAATCAATATTAATTGTACCATTAGCCAATATTTTAATAAGACAACTTAACCAATTTCAATAACTAAAATATAACATGTAATTTTTGACATTAATAATTAATGCAATTTTAAATCATTGCACATATAAATCATTAATTTAATTGTTTATTTCATTAATAAAAATAATTGTTTTAAAATTCTGATAATAAAATAAAAACAAAAAAGTGAGTTTACTAGCATTATTTGATTTTTAATGATATTTTACTTATTAAAATAAAAAAATGTAAAATAAAGATTATGTCATTACATATTACAACATAACCTTTATTTAAATAACTAACTATAAAAAATTAACAAATTAATTAAAACTAATCTGAGTTAAATAAAGGAAATGTGTTTTAATATAAACAAAATAAATATCACCAGCTTATTAAAAATTTTAACTAAAACTGAAGACAAAATTATTAGTCCTTGTGTCAAATTTCAATCCTTTTTCAAATATTTCCCAAATGCTGTTGAACAGATCATGGACATTTTTCACAGTATTCCCTGTTATATATATTATCTTATATATTTATTCTTTCATTTTTATTTTAGGCTTAGTCCCTTTATTCATCAGGAGTCACCACAGCGGAATGAACCGCCAACTTATCCAGCATATGTTGCAGATGCCCTTCCAGCTGCAAGCTAGTACTGAGAAACACCCATACACTCTTACTCATACACTACGGTCCAATCTAGTTCATCAATTCACCTATTGCACATGTGTTTGATCTGTGGGGGAAACCAGAGCACTCAGAGGAAACCCACGCCAACACGGGGAAGAACATGCAAACTCCACACAGAAATGTCAACTGACCCAGCTGGGACTCGAACCAGTGACATTAAAAATGAATGAAGGAATGATTACTTAGAATTGTTGTCTTGTTTCTAGTCCACATATCTACATATCTCCGCTGGCAGATCATTTCCTTTAAACAAGTCATTTTCACTTATTTCTTCTGACGGTGAAAACTAAATAATAATTTTACTTGGTCTAAAGAAATTGTTGTATTTGAACAAGAAACAAGCTTATAAAAGCTTTTTTTTGCATTGTGATTTTTTTAATTTCTCTGAATACTGTTCGACTCCCCAGAAAACCGCCAAATAGTGCTATTGAAACTTCTGAAACTGTATTCATATCGTAATATTTATCGCAGACAAAATATCACAATATCAGATTTGTCCAATATCATGCAGCCCTATTATAAACTGTATTGTACAGAAATCATATGAACATTAGTCAATAATCATTCATTCATTCATTTTCATTTTCGGCTTAGTCCCTTTAATCTGAGGTCGCCACAGCGGAATCAACCACCAACGTATCCAGCATATGTTTTATGCAGCGGATGCCCTTCCAGCTGCAACCCATCTCTGGGAAACATCCACACGCACTCATTCACACTCATACACTACGGACAATTTAGCCTACCCAATTCACCTGTACCGCATGTCTTTGGACTGTGGGGAAAACCACAGCACCCGGAGGAAACCCATGCGAAGGCAGGGAGAACATGCAAACTCCACACAGAAACGCCAACCGACCCAGCTGAGGCTCTCGAACCAGCGACCTTCTTGCTGTGAGGCGACAGCACTACCTACTGCGCCACTGCGTCGCCTCATTAGTCAATAATATTACTAAAATTAATTTAAAAACTGAATAAATATAGAAGTACACACATTTACGCAAGAATCAATGATGGGCTAAAATTCTGCACATCCCCTGTGGGCCTACTTATGACTGATTTTGTGGTCCAGGGTCACATATTACAGGCCCGTAGCCGGGTCGGAAAACCCACCCCTCACTGACAAAGGTCCAGAATTTGTCCCATACATGAGATTATTTGTCCTATTTTGACTGCTAAGCCATCATAAATAGTGAAAATAACCCATCAAACAAGACCAAGCAGAATCCTCTGTTGGCGATTGCTTCAGTGTGACTTCAGCTAATCAGTTTTGGCCATTGCTAACACATATTTACATTTTGCAATCTGACGTTAAGGAAGTCATCTTTCACTGCTGTATTGGTTTTAAATAAAGAATTAATTTATTAATTTATTCTAAATCTTGGACCTTATTCTTGAAACAAAAAATTACTAAGTAAAAGGAGTGAAACACCAAAATTATATTATAAAATTATATATATTCATTCATTCATTCATTCATTCATTCATTCATCCATATTTTAAAAATTATTTGAATGCTATTTTGACTTGGACCAACTTATCCAGGATATGTTTTACGCAGCAGATGCCCTTCCAGCTGCAACCCATTACTGGGAAACATCCATACATAAGATTATTTGACTTGACTGCTACGCCATCATAAATAGTGAAAATAACCCATCAAACAAGACCAAGCAGAATCCTCTGTTGGCTATTGCTTCAGTGTGACTTCAGCTAATCAGTTTTGGCCATTGCTAACATATATTTACATTTTGCAATCTGACGTTAAGGAAGTCATCTTTCACTGCTGTATTGTTTTTAAATAAAGAATTAATTTATTAATTTATTCTAAATCTTGGACCTTACTCTTGAAACAAAAAATTACCAATAAAAAGGTGTAAAACACCAAAAGTGGCCAATATAAAAAAAAAAAAGTATTTGAATACCAACTTATCCAGGATATGTTTTACGCTGCGGATGCCCTTCTAGCTGCAACCCATTACTGGGAAACATCCATACACACTCATTCACACTCATACACTGCGCACAATTTTAGCCAACCCAATTCAACTGTACCACGTCTTTGGGCTTGTGGGGGAAACCGGAGCACCCGGAGGAAACCCACGCGAACACAGGGAGAACATGCAAACTCCACACAGAAATACCCAGCCAAGACTCGACCCAGCGACCTTCTTGTTGTGAGACAACAACTATTGTTGTTATCCATGAATTTTCAAATGTACTTTTTTTTTAAAGAGAGGCTAGAAAAATCGTGAAGCTCTACATTATTATTATTGTTATTTTTAATATTATTATGATGTTTTCATTATTTTTTTTATTCAAATGCCAAATTGTAACTGAGGAAAGTTAAATGAGCTGGCCAGTTATTTTCCTAATAAATGACAATCCCACACAGTTTTTTAATTTAAAACTTTAACAGATTCCTAATTTTTCTAACGATTTATTACGTAATACATTTGTATTTAAACAATAAGTACTTTTAAATCTTTCGAAAATGAGCAAGTCCATGCAAATGTCAACCTTGCCAGGAAAAAAATTAAGTTTTCACCAAAATATAGAAATATGGATCATTTCTACATTTTTTGTGTAAGCAAATATGTTACAGTACTTAAAGAATACTCAAAAATGTCTCTGTCGATGTTTTCAAACTATTATATTTAATTTACCAAAGTCACACAAGTGGCAATTTCACATTCGTCACATCCATAACGCAGGGTTGTGCAGTTTAATTCATAGAATTTCTACAAAGTTTGCTGTATACTGTAAACTCGCTAACTTTCGGTCACATCCATAACAAATGCTAATATTCCTCATTTCAAAAATAAAACATGTTTACAGACTGATATTTTTCTAATCCCACAACTCTGCGGTTAGTTGTTCTGGAAAATATAAACAGATGCTTCAGTATAATGTTAACATATACTTTCTATGTGAATTTCTATTTGAGTTTTTACTGTAAATGTCACATCCATAACCCTGGAATTGCTCAAATATTTTTGGTACATCAAAAAGTGTGGTTATTATGACCATCCGACAAGCTAATCCAGCTAAAAAAATAGTGCTTAAATGTCACTAAAGTCTCAAAATTAAATAGAAAAATGAGGAGAATACTTTAAAAAGGTCCACTTTTTGAGAAAAAAAGAACCACAGCTTTCACCATGATGGCTACAGGCCTGTATTATATTGAGCATTAACTTTACAGTATGTTGCTTAGTTTATAACATTACATAAACATACCTGCAACACTTGCATGACATTATATCAACATAAGCTTCCAAAAAGTTATTTAAAACCTTAAAGTAGACGCTTGATATGGTTTTAATGTACAGTAGCCTATATAAAATCACTTTAGTCTATTTATTATGATGCTGATTCCTTAATGGATCATCACACACTGACAAACTGTATAATTTCCATACACAACGCAAAAAGCTAACGTCATCGCAATAAAAACGGCGTATTATTAATAGTTTAACCCCTAATAAAATCAATTTGCTCCATGTTTTCTACTTAAAATTGACAAACATAATTCAGTTACGTCACATTCAGGCAAATTAACTACAGCTTTGGAATGCAGAAGACTGGGAAACTTTTCGGGCGCGTTGTTTAATCGCTTCACTCCAATGAAACACACGAAAATAACGAAAAAGCTCTGTATAAACGCCTCCGCGTCTCGTCTACTTCATAAACTAGCCTTATAAACACCCTGACGTCAAAAAGCGCTGGTGTTTCTCAAACATGACGCAAAAACTCTCCGGTTTATCACGTCACGGCTCTGGCATACGTCACATCTGCACATACGTTTGACAGATAAAGCACGCGTAATGTTACTTACTGTGAGACTTTGAAGCTTTCTCGACACTTTGGGGGTTTTGTCTCTATCTCTCACCCTCTCTCATACGGCTCTCTTGTCTTGCCTGCTTATACTCTGAATAGAAACATGAGCAGCTTTGATTCATCGAAATGGTGGAAATGAGTAGAAAAGCGATTAGCCTAGCATCCGAGATTCTATGGAGGGCGTGGCTTAGCCGACCGGATGTTGTTATTGCCGTTGACGAGAATTTATTTTTTAATTTTTTTTAGATTAGATTCGACGTGTGAAAGGTTTTATTCACAAACACCAATTTGCCCGCTAATTCGCTCACTGTTTACATAGGAATGTATAGATTCATTAAAGTGCAAATGAAACCAATTAACCGTATTGTTTTTGTTAGCTCATATAGCTAGTTTTGTGGTGAACAATTCGACTGTGCATGTCATTAAGAAGGAAACAAAGTTGTTTGCCCTTGAAATCTTCAATTAAAATCTGAAAATGCACTTGCTGTCTTTGTTTGCAGTTAAATTCTCAAATTATGTCAGCCCAAATAGCTTCGAATCACCATTGCGACAGCATCAGTGTTTAAAATTATTTTGACAAAAAAAAAAAATTATTCGTCAGGTATGTCAAGCAAAATCCAGCGTGTAATAAAGTAGTATATCAGAGTAGTCTAATATCATAGTATCCTCCGCACAACGTCAAGCTGTAACATCATTAGACCAGAAATGAGTCATGAGACATGGCCCACCCAGTGGTGTGTTTTTAATGTTGTAGAAAACTGTACATAAGTACTTTTGATTAACACTTGTTTTACATTTAAAATGAATGAGGCACTGAATAAAAATATAATTATTAATAAAAGCAAGGTTTAGTATAAAAAACTGCAAGATATTTTAAATATAACAGGTTATTATTAAAACAAAGAAATAAGTTTTAAAAAAATCAAGATTTAATATTAAATGTCATTATTAAAATTGTTTATGAACTGTTTAAACGTTTTGTAAATGCTGCATGACTTTAAAGTGCTCATTACCGAGCCACATTTAAGCACTGCAGCAGAGAGCGTTGTCATAAAAAAAAAAAAAAAAAAAGAGAGCGTTGTCATGGAAATTGAGCAATGACACAACACCTAACCGTCAACAACATTTCTCTCATGCTGCAGTTTTCACTAATTTCAGGTAAGTTTAGTTGCTAAAATCACACAAATAATACATACAACTGTTCCTGACACTTTTCTTACTGGTATTAACATATTTCTGTTAAATATGTATTTTATAGAGATGGTTGCAACCACACGTGTCTTTGGTCTGTTAGCATCTTAGCAGAGGTAACGTTAGCATTAGGCTATTAGCTTTTGTTTTAAAGTTTTGGCTTTCAATTACATCTTTTTGTGTAAATGAGAGGTTTGTCAATATTTTATTGAAGATATTTGATTGATTTTGGTTGGACATTAACGTTGGCCTGACATTGAGTTCTGACTTTAACCTGATTTTCATTTCCAAACAAAATGCAACGTCCCCACGACTTCGAGGTACAACGTCAATCTAACGTCATGTTGACGTCTTGTGCCTCCTGGAAGTTTAAGGCCATTTTGGTCATCATACAGTAAACATCCATCATCTCCTCATCATGCAAACAGTCTCTGGGTCATTGCGTGTAAAGATAAGTGTGATTTGATTGGGATCACAGGTCTGATTTTTCTAAAACCAGCTATATCCAGCTTAAACCAGACTGGTCAAGCTGGTTTTAGCTGGATTTAGCTGGTCATTTTCCAGCCTCACCAGCTAAGACCAGGCTGGAAATGGCTGGAAACCAGCCTGGAAATGGCCAAAACCCCTCTAAAACCAGGCTGGTCAACCAACTAAAACCAGCCAACCAGCCTAGGCTGGTTTAAGCTGGATTTTTCAGCAGGGAAATTACAATTCCTGCGAAAAACTACTCAATTACAGTAATTTGAGTATTTATAGGTACTGTACACCACTGATATTACGTCGTATAATTACTTTTTTTACATTACTGTGAGGGTTGGGTTTAGAGTTAGAGTAGGAGTAATTCATTCATTGAATGAATTCATTCATTCATTTTCTTGTCGGCTTAGTCTCTTTATTAATCCGGGGTCGCCACAGCGGAATGAACCGCCAACTTATCCAGCAAGTTTTTACGCAGCGGATGCCCTTCCAGCCGCAACCCATCTCTGTGAATAATCCTCTGTATAATTACAGTTTTTACATTAGCATATTATGAGGGTTGGGTTTAGGGTTGAGGTGGGAGTTAATAAAGTACAAATTAAAGCGTAATTTAAGTAATTAATAATTTAAGTGATATCCTACTCTGTATAATTACCTTTAAAGTGAGGGTTGGGGTAGACGTTAATAGAATAGACCAGTGGTTCTCAAACTGGTACGCGGGCTTCCTTCTAGTGGTAAACGAAGCAATCAAATATGTCAGATGTACATGCTACATATATTTAAAAAATCATCAAAATGATTTATATATGAATATGATGACATATAGCCTATATTTCCAGGTGTCAATAAATAGGCTACTGTATGTTAGTTTACATTTAAGTACAGAACTTTTTTTTTTGTTAAGAACAGTAACCTATCATTTTTAACTTTTAAAAGCACATTTTTATTTAAATGTTGATGTTTTTAGTTTATACATATATATATATATATATATATATATATATATATATATATATATATATATATATATATATACACAGTTGAAGTCAGAATTATTAGCCCCCCTGAATTATTTTTTCCCCCAATTTCTGTTTAACGGAGAAGATTTTTCTAATAACTGATTTATTTTATCTTTGCCATGATGACAGTAAATAATATTTGACTAGATATTTTTCAAGACACTTATATACAGCTTAAAGTGACATTTAAAGGCTAAACTTTATTTAGGTTAACTAGGCAGGTTAGGGTAATTAGGCAAGCTATTGTATAACGATGGTTCTTTACATTTTCTAAAAAATATAGCTTAAAGGGGCTAATAATTTTGTCCTTAAAATGGCTTTTAGAAATATAAAAATTGCTTTTATTCTAGCTGAAATAAAACAAACAAGAATTTTTCCAGAAGAAAAAATATTATCAGACATTATTAAAATAAATTAAAAATAAAATTTAAAGGGGGGCTAATTCTGACTTTAACTGTGTATGTGTATGTATATATATATATATATATATATATATATATATATATATATATATATATATATATATATATATATATATGTATGTATATATATATATATATATATATATATATATATATATATATATATATATATATATATATATATATATATATATATATATATATATATATATGTATGTATGTATGTATGTGTATGTATATATATATATATATATATATATATATATGTATGTATGTATGTATGTATGTATGTATGTATGTATGTGTATATATATATATATATATATATATATATATATATATATATATATATATATATATATATATATATATATGTGTGTGTGTATATATATAAGCACAGGACAGGGTTAATGTTCAGACTATTTATAATGTTTAAAGTGGTTGACAATAATATTCTTTATAATAGGAATGAATCTGCCTCGTTTTTGAACTGTGCAGATCTGTAGCTGCTTTACTGTGCCTACTAGGGTGAATTTGGGTAATCTTTTTGCAATTTTGACTTCATCTTTCTATTTTAATGTCTATCTAACTAATTAGAACCACATATTAGACTTTTCTGAAGTCCCTAAGATGTTTTCTAACCACCCAAGAAAACATAATATAGATATTATATTGAGAAGAGCCATGCCGCACCTATTAGTATTTTTATATCAAAAACAAAACTTCTGCCTGAAGTTGATAATCTGGGACAGGTCACTTCGTAATCAGGGACATATGTATTTGGGCTGGAAAAGTATATATTTGCAGTATTTATGCATGCCAAACAATTTTACCAATTTTTAAAAAGTGGGTGAGTATGTGTGCGCGTGTGTGTGTAAGTGTGGGTGTGAGTGTGTGTGTGAGATAGAAAGACTGTGTGTAAGGGTGTATGTGTGTGTGTTTGTGCACAGAACATTGTACATTTCATCTTTGTAGTCATTAAACTTATAAAGTCTCTAAATGCGTATTTCTCCAATTCGAAGTCTGTCCCAGATTACCCAAACCATGCTGTCCCACATTATCAATCATATTTAATGATGTGGGAGACAAAAGAAATGTTCGAAACTTGAATAAATCACAAACATTATTTGACAACAATTGGGAACATTGTCTTATTTATGACAGGTTTATGTCCCTAACATGAATCGAGTAAAATCCTACATCACTGACCTTGTCATCCAATCAGATGGTTTTACTTGTTTTACTTGACATAAAGTCCATGCTAAATTTATAATCAAAGTCCTGTTGTCTGAATTTTGTTAGAACAGAAATAAGCACACAGAAGCTTAGGTGTCCCAGATTACCCAAACTCACCCTACTCTTATGTATTTCGGTACTGTTCATTATGGTGGTACTTGGAGAGACTATTTTTTTCTTAGGTGCTACTTAATGAAAAGTTTGAGAACCACTGGTCTGGAATAGACTATAATTAATGGGTAAATTAATAAATACTAAAAATAATTCTCGTTAACGTCCGGCTGCAGCTATATCCCTGATAGCAACATTACATTTGTGCGTCACATAGAAATCCGTTGAATTATCATGTTTATATCAGTTAGCGTACGACTGCCGATAATAAACAAAACCCTTCAGAATCTCGGTTTTGAGCCTCGAAGCGCCCCTGCTGGTAGAACACTTCAGCTTCATCTCTGCCGCTCGCTGAACTCTGAGTTCAGCAGAAAGAGGCGCTCTTAAAGACACACCGACTGACGGACACAAACATTACATCGGCTTCTTATTATAAAGGTGTTGGAGTTTTAATCGATTATAATAGGATCCGCCAAACACGTTTTGGGAGGACTCAAGAAATACTGACGTGCGAGCAGCAAAATTACACTGAGGGCAAAATTATGTGCAATATTCATCCTTTTCAAATATTTCTCAAGAAAAATCTAACATATGAAGGATTTCTTCTCACACAGCAGTTCCTATATTATATATTTTTTCCTTTGGAAAAAGTCTTATTTATTTTATTTCGGCTAGAATAAAAGCAGTTTTTAATATTGTAAGGTCAAAATAATTAGCCCCCTTAAGCAAATGATGTTTAACAGAGCAAAGTTTCTTTACACTTTACACTTACACTTTCTTTACATACCTGAAATTTGCCTACAGCACTTATTCATTGTTGCTCTTATAGTTGTGTAAATTGCTTCCTTGTCCTCATTTGTAAGTCGCTTTGGATAAAAGCGTCTGCTAAATGACTAAATGCAAAGAATTTTTCACTGTATTTCCAGAGGCGCCACCAAAAAATTTACTTAGGGGTGGCCAAGTAAGGCCACACCAAATCTTGAGATGGCACACAAAACAATAATGAATTGTGAATATATTGTGAATAATTAGTGGTTACATTTTTGTTTCTGCTAAATAAAATAATGAAGTTTTAATTAATTCCATTAATTACTCTTGAATTATTGAAGTTTATTCCTTGAAATAAATCACCAAGTACACATGCAGGCCAAATAAAATCAATATTTAGTTTAAAAACACCTTTCAGGAAAGCTATTTTTTCACATACTTTTATTGTACAGCATACAGTATATGACATGTCTAAAATGAATGAATGAATTAATAAAACAAACTGAACAAAAGACATTACTACATACACACACTGACTATACAGACCTTAATACTATCACTTGTCCATGCTCCTTTTTGAGCCACACTATTATTATTAATACATATTCTTCTTTTGATGCACCTTTTTGCAATATACACCCACAAAACCATTGAGATTTTTGACTCCTTTAAGTCAACAGCAGAATAATGGAGTTGCTAAATAAACTCGATTCTGAAAAGCTGATTTCAATATGCATCTATTTATTTTTTTGGGATTTGTGGTTTTCAGTCAGATAAAACAACTTTTTCATTTAAAAAAATAATAATTTCTTAATAAAAAGTGTGCAGTCTCAGTGAATCAGCTACGTCGGTGGCGCTGATCAATCCATGATAATTTAGTGGCTGCAGTTTATTTATAAAATGATCAATTTTTTAATTGAAATTTTGTGAATTTACGCAAGTACATTTAAATTAATAATATCAACAACTAAATCATATTGGGGTGGCCACAGGGGCCAAAATAAATGCTCATGTTATAAAGACATGGCGCTGGAAAAATGTAATTTATTGCACTGCTTCTTGATTTTGCTGTTGATATTATTAATATTTATTTGGTTTGCACATGTACTTGTTGAATTATTTCAAGGAATACATTGCAATGTTTTTAAGAATAATTAATTAAATGAATAAAAACCACAATCTTTCCTTTACCAAAAACAAAAATTTAATATTACACTGAATTCATTACTTTTTTATGGAGAAAATTTTCTGGGGACGCCACTATGGGCCTACTCACACTATCCGCCATTCGTACCGTGCCCAGGCCCGTTTCCCGGATTGTTTGAGAAGTGTGAGTGCGCTGAATCGGGCTCAAGCATGGTTCACTTGGCCGGCCCTGGCCCGGTTGGAAGAGGTGTGCCTGAGCGCAGTTCACTTGGGCTTTGGCGCGGTACGCTTGTGTGTGAGCGAGACGTGACTTTTAAGGGACTGTTTGATATGGATTTATTAATCATTCTTACTGTTCAGTGAACGCAAACTGCCGTAGTTTATTACAGACGCAAACCCCTCACTGCACGACAGCTGCACCTTCAGCAGACCTCCTCATTCCTGCAGCACGAGAGCTTTATGATTGTTTATGAGTGCCAAAAGTGGCGAATCTGTTCGGCGAAATATCTGACTGCGTGTCCCCGCATCCCTAAGGACTGTTTGGCGAAATATTTGACGGCATATCAAACGACTGAAACGATATAACTAGAGAAATCGACCGCATGGCCCGGATAGAAACCCCACTGACATCTGAGGAAAAAAATGAACTAAATTGGCATCTGAACTCTCTGGTAAATTCTTTGCTTATTACTAAAAGAAAATTAAACAGTTTTGGGCATTAAATTGGGCAGTTCAAATATTTCCACTGTGACTTTAAAACAGACAAATTATTATTTTGACTTGTGTTTAATGTTGATTCGTGTTAGTTTCCCCACTCTGCCACCTGCTGGACAATCTTCCTCATTTTGAGGTTATGAAAGCTATACACAATTTGGCTTTGAACTATATTAACACATCTTAGTAGCCCCTCTTAATCTAAAAACTGAACTACACTGTTCCAGTTACTATGACCATTTATGTGAAGCTGCTTTGACACAATCTACATTGTAAAAGCGCTATACAAATAAAGCTGAATTATAAAAATAAAGCTGAATCTTAAACACATTAATAAAATAAATACGGAAAAATTGTTTAGCTGGTTAATAAATTACTGTTTTTTTGTAATCTGAGATATGCGTTCTGCATGCATTGAAGAATGTAATTGAAAAAAACTAAATGAAACATAATTTATGGAAATGACTAAATCTGGATTAATATTTTATATATAGTTGAGATGGGAGAAAGTTGTAGACAACTAACCATCACTGCAGCCCTCCAACCGTCGGGGGCTTTATGGCTCGACACATAAAAGCCTGCATGGAGTTTGCTGAAAAACACCTGAAGGACTCCAAGATGTTGAATAAAAAAAAAAAAAGATTCTCTGGACTGATGAGAGCGAGACAGAATTTTTGGCCTTAATTTTAAGCCAGTTTTTCTCAACCACGTTCCTGGAGGAGCACCAGCTCTGCACATTTTCCATGTCTCTTTAACCAAACACACCCGATTCAGATCTTCAGCTCATTAGCACAGACTAACAGACCTGTAATAGGTGTGACAAAGGAGACATCCAAAACGTGCAGTGTTTAGATACATGGTTGAGAAACACTGATCTAAGCGGTATGTGTGGAGAAAACCAGGCAGTGCTCATCACCTGTCCAATACAGGCCCAACAGTGAAGCATGGTGGTGGCGGCATCATGCTGTGGGGGTGTTTTCAGCTGCAGGGACAGGACGACTGGTTGCAATCGGGGTAAAGATGAATGCGGCCAAGTACAGAGATATTCTGGATGAAAACTTTCTCCAGAGTGCTCAGGACCTCAGATTGGGCTGAAGGTTTACCTTCCTAAAGGACAATGAGCCTTAGCTCAGCTACAATAAACAAGGAGTGGCTTCACAACAACTCTGACTCTTGGCCCAGCCAGACCCCTGACTTAAACCCAATTGAGGATCTCTGGGGAGATCTAAAAATGTCTGTCCAGTGTCCACAAGTGTTTACCATCCAACCTGACAGAACTGGAGAGGATCTGCAAGGAGGAATGGGAGAGGATGCCCAAATCCAGGACTGAAAGACTTGTTGCATCTTTCCCCAAAAGAGTCATGGCTGTATCAGATTAAGAGGGGCTACTAAACACTGATTATAGGCTCTGAATACTGAGGACCATGTGATATTTCAGCTTTTCTTTTTTAATAAATTGCAAAAATGTCAACTGTTTTTCTGTCGAAATGAGCTGCTGTGTGGACATTAATGAAACAAATGAACAAAGGATTTTAGCAAGCGGCTGCAATCTAACAAATTTATATTTTTATGAAATATATATATTTTTTAGGAAATAAAAATAAAATTTGATGAATTTTTTTATGATTTCTATAAAATATATATGAATTGAAAATACAGTGCATACAGAGTTTAAAAGAAAATAAAAACCCTGACTCTGTTTCCACTGATCATTCTTGAGATGTTTCAGCAGCTTCATTGGAGTTCACCTGTGTGAATTCAGTTGATTGGACATGATTTGAAAAGGCGTACACCTGTCTATATAAGGGCCCAGGGTTGTCAGTGCATGTCAAAGCACAAACCAAGTATGAAGACAAAAGAATTGTCTGTAGGCATTTTATGACAGGATTGTCTCGAGGCACAAGGCCGGGAAGGTTACAGAAACATTTCTGCTGCTCTGAAAGCTCCGCACAGCGGCCTCCATCATCCGTAAGTGGAAGATGTTTGGAACCACCAGAACTCTTCCTAGAGCTGGCCGACCATCTAAGCTGAGTGATCGGGGGAGAAGAGCTTTAGTCAGGGAGGTGATCAATAACCCGATGGTCACTCTGTCTGAGCTCCAGCGTTCTTCTGTGGCGAGAGGAGAACCTTACAGAAGGACAAACATCTGTGCAGCAATCCACCAATCAGGCCTGTATGGAAGAGTGTCCAGACAGAAGACACTCCACACCTGGAATTTGCCAAAAGGCATCTGAAGGACTCTCAGACCGTAAAAAAAAACTCTCTGGTCTGATGAGACTAAAATTAAATTCTTTGGAGTGAATGCCAGGCATTACGTTTGGAGAAAACCAGGCAGTACTCATCACCAGGCTAATACCATCCCTACAGTGAAGCCTGGTGGTGGCAGCATCATGCTGTGGGGATGTTTTTAAACAGCAGGAACTGGAAGACTAGTCAGGATAGAGGGAAAGATGAATGCAGCAATGTACAGAGACATCCTGAATGAAGACCTGCTTCAGACCTCAGACTGGAGCGATAATTCATCTTGCAGCAGGACAATGACCCAAAGCACACTGCAGAAATAGCAATGGACTGGCTTCAACACAATTCTGTGATTGTCCTTGAGTGGCCCAGCCAGAGCCCAGACCTAAATCCTATTGAACATCTCTAGGGAGATCTGAAAATGGCTGTACACCATCACTTTCCATCCAACCTGATAGAGCTTGAGAGGTTCTGCAAAGAGGAATGGGCAAAAATTCCCATAGACAGGTGTGCCAAGCTTGTGGCATCACATTCAAAAAGACTTGAGGCTGTAATCGCTGCCAAAGATGCATCAACAAAGCATTGAGAAAAGGCTGAGAACACTGATGTACATCTGATTTATCAGCTTTTTATTTTTAATAAATTTGCAACAATTTCAAAAACTCTTTTTTCACATTGTCATTATGGGGTATTGTGTGTAGAATATTGAAGAAAATAAATGAATTTAATCCATTTTGGAATAAGTCTTTAACGTAAAAAAATGTAGAAAAAGTGAAGCACTGTAAATACCTTCCAGATGCGCTGTATTTGTTTAAGAATTTATACATCCGTTTTTGGAGATCAACTTCTTGCATGACTTTTAAGACAGCAAGTCTGTAATATTTCTACACATATATAATCTACACATCATGTAATAAGAGAAAACACGCAAAGATTTTGATTTCACAACCAATAAAATTTATTCAATTATATATTACAAATATGTACATCCTCATGTAACAAGTAAATATTAAAATAGACATATTTTTAGAACCATCGTTCAAAAGGCATTACGTTGTAAAAAATAGCTTTTGTTGTGATCTCACATTTAAAACTGTAAAAGTAAGAGAGCTTCGCTTTTCCTATGGAGAAACCACAACAAACTTTTCCTCTTTTTTTGTCTTTTCTTTTCTCTGTTTTTTTCTATTTAAATGTGCGCAAGACACAAGAGACGACACGCAGAGAAGTGGATGTTACTAACAGACACGACAATGGCAGAAAAAGGAACCAGGACCACTTCAGTAAAACCTCACCACGGTACAACTTTTCAGAAAGGGACGAACCTGCGAAAGCATGCACGTTATAGAAATCACAAGTCAGAAAACATCGGCTCTGATGAAGGGGCGATAAAAGAGGAGTTAAAAAAACGAACGAAAGAAGAACAGAAGAAAACAGAACAGAAGTCTTCCAAAACACATGCTTAAAGAGTTAAGCCAACATCAACAACAACAGCAACGACGGAGAACTTCAATGTAAAAACAACTTTGGTCCATTAAACATTAGACGAAACAAAGTTTACAATCAAAATATTTATTACTTTAACTCTTCCGTCCTTTCAGTTTTCTTTCCTTGTTTTTTTGTGTGTGTTTTTTACAAGTTAAAAACAATAATTACATGGCTATTTACAAATGCACAATCAGTATGTATAAAATAAGTTAAAAAATGAGGAGCACAAACTATACACATCTATCAACACTCACTGTAGAAACATCTCCGATTCAGATCGCTCGCCTTTCTCCATGGTGGTCTTTACCCTCTGGAGGCTGTTTTCTTTTTTTTTTGTCTTCCTCGACCCGTGGACCTCAGGGTTAAGTGCGTTTTAGTTTCGGCCTGCAGTCTGTAGGAACCAATCTGGCGCCCATACGGTGAAGTGCATGTGGTCGAACCAGAACTACCAACACAGACTGAACCGATAGCCTGGAAGTGCAGCGCTTTTTTTTTTTCCTTATCTATTTTATTATAAATCTGGAGCATCTGTGACACACACACATACACACACACACACACACACACACACACACACACACACACACACACACACACACACAAACAACATACATGCGCACGCACACCCCCAAAATCAAGTGCTTCGTGTTTCACCCTACACTCATCTCTTGACGTGGTCCGATAGCTTTGAAAATGCGTTCGCCTCTTCAGCAGGTCATATCGGCGTCAGGTCGAAGTCGTCGTTGACCTCCACGAGCGGGATGTAGAATTCGGGAATCTCGAAAATGCTGGTGGACTTGTAAGTGGCGGGATCCAGTTCCTGTAGCTTTAGCTGCCACTCCAGACGCTGGACTGCGTTTAACGCTGCCGCTTCATGCTGCTGCCGCATCAGGAGACACGTCTGCAGGAAGATGGAGGTTTAGGTCAGTCAAAATGATTCAGGAATTCTTTCAGCTATTTCCCAAAAGATGTTTAACAGAGCAAGGAATTGTTCACAGTATTTCCAATAATATTTTTTCTGCTGGAGAAAGTCTGATTTGTTTTATTTTGGCTAGAACTAAAGCTGTTTTAAATTTTTTAAAACCCAATTTAAGGTCAATATTATTAGCCCCCTTAAGCAATATTTGTTTTTGATTATCTACAGAACAAACCGCTGTTATATAATGACTTTCCTAATTACCCAGACTTTACCCTAATTCACCTAGTTAAGCCTTTAAATGTCACTTTAAGCTGAATACTAGTGTCTTGAAAAATATCTAGTCAAATATTATGTGCTGTCATCATGACAGAGATAAAATAAATCAGTTATTATAAATGAGTTATTCAAACACTGTCACACCTAGACCTTTGTTTCAGTTCGTTTGGCATATGTGAGTCCAGCAATCGCGCTTGGATCCACGCCAAAACAATCGCTCCGAGATTTCCTGAATGAGGCTCAATTGAAACAAACTCTAAAGCAAATCGATTGTATTGAGAAAGCGATGCGATCCGAGCCTGGCTATATCACAGTGTATTATGGATATGTAATAGGCATAAGGCTATATAAAGAGAGAATTATGAGTAGGGCAGGAGGTCATTTTAGACATCCCAAGACTCCTGGACGTTTCGTGAGTCTCCCGCAAATGCACAGGGACTGCCAACAAACGAGTGATCATCTCCTGGTAATCGCGTGTCTCCCTCCCGGTCTTCAAATAAGTTGCGCACCCTTCTCACCGCTCCCCACCGCATCCCTCCTCGCTCTTCAAACACGTCGCGTGCACCTTTTCAAACACCACCAAACCACCACCCCGACAGCTGAGCGGGACTCTGCGAAATACACCGTGAAACTCTGACCAATGTGAGGAGAGTTTACTCACACGTGACTTGATTTAGCTCTTTTGGTCCGATTAGAAGCTTTGTCGTAGGAGAGCAAACCGCACCAAGAGCAAAGAGCAACAATGTAACAATTCTAATCCCTGTTTCGGAACAAATGGATCGATTCACAGGTGTGAAAGCACCCTTAAAGCGATTTATTTATTCCATATCAGCAGAATTGTCTGTATTGGTAATAAATATATGATTTACCTTATAACTGTTTCGTAAATATCCAAAGGGCTCACAAAACTGCTAGCCTGACGTTTGTTTTCATTCTCTGATGCTATAAATCTAAAGTCTTTAAACTTTAAATCAGGGGTTCCAAAACGTTTTCGAATAAAGGGCCAAAAAACAAATATCATATGAGCTGTGGGCCGAGGGTAAATATTCCAAACTATATCACAATAAAGATGCTGTTGCCAATTTCCTAATTAATTTCATAATACTCAATTCATCTTCTTTTCGGCTTAGTCCCTTTATTATTCTGGGGTCACCACAGCGGAATGAACCGCCAACTTATCCAGTATATGTTTTACGCAGCGGATGCCCTTCCAGCTGCAACCCATCACTGGGAAACACCCATACACACATAAGCCCCTTTCACACATACAGACCTTTCCGGAAAATTGCCGGCAATTTTCCGGAAAGGTTGTATGTGTGAACAGGTCCTTTTTGAAAATACCGGTAAATTCGTTCTGGCTATTTTCCGGAAAGAGAAGTTGTAACATTACCGGCAATTTGCCGGAATGCTGCGCTGTGTGAACGCAGAAGGAAGATTCCCGTAATAAGCGCGTGCACGTCTAGAACGTGCTGACGTGAGACGTCTGCTTTAGCCAATCACAACAGTCAGACGCATTTACATCCGCTCGGTTTGTGAGAATAAAAGCCTTTGAATATTTTTCCAGACACATTTAGCTGCTAGAAGTTAGTCAGATCACGTTTATATGTTCTTCATAATGCCAACTGTGTAAATAATCATCGATGAGATGCTTATGATAAGCCGTTGTTTGTTTACGTTCGTGTGCCTGTGAAACAGCCTGTGAGCGCCAGCACACGTACATATTATGAACATCTCGACATGCGAAAGTGATCCTGAGAAAGTTGTTCACAATATTGATCATCCACAGAGTTTGTAATTTAGTCAAATGTTTACAAATACAAGCGCAGCCGTTTAAAGCTCATTTGTGGTGAATGATGTCAGAATTTACCGGTATTTTGGAATAGATGTGTGAATGCTCTTTTCCGGAAAATTTCCGTAACGTCCTCGCCTGTGTGAACAGCGCTTTTTTCAATATACCGGTAAAGTCTTTCCGGAAATTTTCCGGATATTTACCGGTATCACTGTGTGAAAGGGGCTATAGACTACAGACAATTTAGTTTATTCAATTCACCTGTAGTGCATGTCTTTGGACTGTGGGGGAAACCCACAGCTAACACGGGGAGAACATGCAAACTCCACACAGAAATGCCAAATGGCCCAGTCGAGGCTCGAACCAGCAACTTTCTTGTTGTGAGGTGATCGTGCTACCCACTGCACGACCCACCCACAATAAAAAAACATTACTTATCGTTACTAAAACATTAAAAACAGTGGAGTGAAATGCTGAATAGACTAGTCAAGTAAAATCTGCCTTTGCCTTGATTTGCTCACCAGTCTCTGCATTGTCCTATATCCATCAGGTGTGTACGTTTAAACTAAATCTGTTTCATTTACAATATTTAATTGAAAAATATAATTTAAATTAGCTTTTAACAATAAAACAAACAAACAACAGATTACATTCATTTTCTTCATTACTGGGAAACACCCATACACTCTCATTCACACACATACACTATGGACAATTTAGCCAACCCAATTCCCCTAAAGCGCATGCGTTTAAACTTGTGGGGGAAACCGGAGCACCTGGAGGAAACCCACGCCAACACGGGCAGAACATGCAAACTCCACACAGAAATGCCAACTGACCCAGCTAGGGCTCAAACCAGCGACCTTTTTGCTGTAAGACGTTTGTGCTACCCACTGCACCACCTTCCTGCCCTAAAAGATTACTTTAGATGTGAAAACAGCGCCATCATTCTCCCTCTCCTCACAGATGGGATGGCGAGCCAAATCAAAGGTTACCATGGGCCTGCAAGCCGTAATTTAGGCATCTCAGCTCTAAACTATTTTTTAACAGATGCTGGTTGTTTTGTTTGTGTCCATTTCATGTCATATTTCTGTTTTCTTTTGTACCTTCAACTTGTCAAACTTGTCATCTACATCCTGAAGCCAAGACATGAACTGCCTCGCATTGAATCGATCTCGAACAGAAGTCTTCCCATCATCACCCTGAAAAAAAAAGATGAAATGAAGAAAACAGAGATACAGCAGGGAAAACAAGTATTGAACATGTTATCATTTTTCTCAGAAAACATATTTCTAAGGTTGTTGTTGGCTTGAATTTTCCTCGAATGTTGGTAACAACCAAGACAATTTATATATGTAAAGAAAACTAATCTAATTAGTTTACAAATGAAGTTATGCATAATAAAATGAAATGATGCAGGGAAAAAGTATTGAACACATGAAGAAAGGGAGGTGTAGAAAGACATGAAAAGCCCAGACAACAGCTGAAATCTCTCAGTAGTTCTTCAGCAACCCTCTGCTCTTTCTCAGTGTAAATGAATATCAGCTGCTTCAGTCCAACATCTACATTAGCAGGAGGATGAGGATGAAACCAGGGTGGACATTTCAGCAAGACAATGATCCAAAACACAGCCAAGAAAACTCTGTTGCTTTCAGAGAAAGAAAATCAAGCTGTGGAATGGCCCAGCCAATCACCTGGGGCCTCATGTACGAAGACTTGCGTGGAAATCTTACTAAAACATTGCGTACGCCAAAGCTGTAAATGTGCGTACGCAGAAAAAATTTCAGATGTATGAAACACTGCGTACGCCGAATCTCACGCATATTCTTTTGTACATCCGAATAAACGTGAAACTGAGCGCAACATGCACGAGCACAAAACCCCTCCCTGCCTCCTCCCCCGTATGAATATGCTAATGACTATGCTAATGGCAAAACCCAACGAAAAAGCAATGGCAAAAGCAAGCAAGAAGAGAAACTTTGAACAGAATGTGAATTGGAGGTGCTGCTTTCGGAGGTAGACCGGAGAAAAGGTGTTATTTACAAGTTTGTTCGGAATTAACAACAAAAGAAAAAAATAGAGTGGGAGAGTTTAGCTGATGCGGTTAACACAGTTGGGTCTGAACATCGCACTGAGTGCATTAAAAAAATAAATAGTGTGGTTTATATCTGTAAAATGTTGCAGGACGCTCAACAGTCTCAGTGGCGTTACTCGTAAGACGCTTGTGATCATGAATTGATATGTTCGAGCATGAACTCGGCTCGAATCCAACGTCTGATGAACTCTTTCTTGTTTTTTTCCCCCGCTACATATCAGATTTTGCCAACTATTTATCACGAGAAAGACTAGTAGGAATCATCAATAAGTTCATATCAATAAGCATCATATTTTATTTGCACATTTATTGAATGGAAATGTTTCTGATTCACTCATGCAAATTCATCTTCAGATGGTGTCTTTATAGCAATGTGCGTGCAGTAGAGAGCTCAGATTACATTGGGAAAACAGGCGACTGCTGCAAATTGTGCTTTAATGTTTAGCTGGTCAACTGCATGGTATGGAAACCTTATATACCTGCTGAACCCGTCTCATACAGCTGCCATTGCAAGGCTCAGACACTTTGTAGAGAGGAATTTAACACAACTGCCTCTAGGAGTCGCCAATAGTAATAAAACAGACACGCACTAAAAGCCTGCCAGAAAGCTGCCGTGAAGCTGCGCACATTCCCACGTTCAGTTCATTGTTAGTAAATCCAAACGTGAGCGATTCTGAGCGTGAAACCTGGCGTACGCAAAGTTTTTGTGCGTACGCAGCGTTGATACATGAGGCCCCTGGTCTGAATCTAATAGAAAATATAAAATAAAGCTCAGATTTGATAGACGAGACCCATTAAACATCAAGATTTTGACACTCTTTTAAAGCTTATAAAAAGCTCACACCTGAGCAATGCATGTGACTTCATTCCCCATATGAGAGGCGTCTTTAGGTTGCGATCATTAAAAAAGCCTTTTATATAAAGTGTTAAATGCGTTTAAGCAGTTCAGCACTTTCTCCTTCTGTCATTTCATTATTACACATACCTCATTTTTCAGATTCTTTTGTTTTGTTTTTGTGTTCGTGTTGTTTGGGTTTTCACCTAAATCTGCTTCAATCCCATGTCAACAGCAGCTAAAGAAATATTATTCCCAGAAAAACCTTGTGTTCAATATTTATTTCGCCCACTTTAATAAGGTTAACCTGTACAGAACAAGACTTTCTAAAGTTTAAAAAAGCAAGTTCTGCTTTATTTTATTAGATTTGGGTCAGATTCTGGAAAACACATTTTTGTAATCTTGTTCTAAGGAACCAAGGTACCCAAGTTTGACAATAAAACCAAAAAATGTCCAATTCAATATCATTTATTTATTTAATTTTAGTTTAATTTACTTACAACTTCTGAGTGAAACTTGGAACTAAAATTACGCCGTTTGGATTTTTACTTCATTCAACATTTCACTGAATTGCAGTCTTACCTCCAGCTGTAGTGTTTACTTGAGTTGAAATATATTTCTTACTTCAATTTAAAACTAATGTCTAATAATGTGATCGCTTACCTGGACTTCTTGGGGCATGTTGTATACTTCGGCATCCAATAGGACTGTGCAGGCACTGAACGGAAGCGTCTGATTGGCTAGTGTTCTCGCAGCGCGGTAATGAACTCTCAAAACCTCCTGCTCATTGGATACAATCAGTTTTTCCTGTAAGAGCAAATTGTTGCGTTGTTTTAATAATTAACTGAAATACTTTTAAACATGATTATAATTCAACAGGGTCAAAAGGTTGACACTTTTATTTTAAAATATTTTTTGTAGCAAATGCATCTGTAAAATATGTAGAATTACCAGCCCTGAATTAAGAAGGGAATTGAGAATTACCTGGTATATTTGAAACTAGGGCCGCACGATACTGGAAAGATCTGACATTTTGATATTTTGCTGCTTTATACACTCATCGGCCAATTTATTAGGTACACCTGCCCAACTGCTCATTAACGCAAATTTCTAATCAGCCAATCGCATATCAGCACATATCAGAAAGGCAACAGTAACTCAAATAGGCAACTCATTACTACCGATGTTTGCAGAAGAGCATCTCTAAACACACAACACGTCCATCCTTGAGGCGGATGGGCTACAGCAGCAGAAGACCACAGGGTGCCACTTCTGTCAGTTAAGAACAGGAAGCTGAGGCTACAATTCACACAGGCTCACCAAAATTAGACCATAGAAGATTGGAAAAACGATTACAACATTTAGATAGTAGGGTCAGAATTCGGCTTCAACAACATGAAAGCATGGATCCATCCTGCCTTGTATCAACAGTTCAGGCTGCTGGTGGTGGTGTATTGGTGTGGGGGATATTTTGTTGGCACACTTGTGGTCCATTAGTACCAATTGAGCATCGTGTCAACGCCACAGCCTACCTGAGTATTGTTGTTGATCCCAGTGTACCCATCTTCTGATGGCTACTTCCAGCAGGATAATGCGCCATGTCTTTAAGTGTGAATTATCTCAGACTGGTTTCTTGAACATGAAAATGATTCACTGTTCTCAAATGGCCTCCACAGTCACCATAGCTCAATCCAATAGAACAACTTTGGAATGTGGTGGAACGGGAGATTTGCATCATGGATGTGCAGCCGACAAATCTGCAGCAACTGCGTGATGTTATAATGTCAATATGGAGCAAAATCTCTGAGGAATTGTTTCAGTACCTTGTTGAATCTACGCCATGAACGATTAAGGCAGTTTTGAAGGCAAAAGGGGGTCCAACATGATACTAGTAAGGTGTACCTAATAAAGTGGCCGGTGAGTGTATATTGCAATATGAATATAATTTCACCACTTGATTTGAATAGCTCTACTTGGAAAGATTTGGTTAATTTAGATCGACTGAAATGATCAGTCAGTCTTTTCCGATGCAATACTTTGCATAATTTATAAATTACAAGCACAATAGATAAATAAACAGTGCTTTATGGTTTTCTAGGGAGTCTAACAATAATAAAGTACACAATTTGGTCATCATTGTATAAATAATAAAAAAATTTATAATATCTTTATCTTTAACCTTTAGTAAATCTCATAATCCTGTGACATGACTATTGCAGATACACACATTACGATATCGATGCTCAAACAATACACTGTTCAGCCTAATTTAAGCCTATATAGTGTTTTTTTTTACATTATCAACATTAAGTTTTATATTGAACTTTTTTGGAAATAATGTTTATATTGGCAAAAAAATTACAATTTAATATTTTTGTAATGTTGCTATATGATTTAGAGATTTTACAAATCTGCTGCAGTTTCATTACATACCACTAGGAGGCTGCAAAACTCAATTCAGGAAAACCTTTTCTCCATCTAATATTCATTCATTTTCTTGTCGGCTTAGTCCCTTTTATAATCCGGGGTCGTCACAGCGGAATTATCCGCCAACTTATCCAGCAAGTTTTTACGCAGCGGATACCCTTCCAGCCGCAACCCATCTCTGGGAAACATCCACACACACACTCATACACTACGGACAATTTAGCCTACCCAATTCACCTGTACCACATGTCTTTGAACTGTGGGGGAAACCGAAGCACCCGGAGGAAACCTATGCAAAGGCAGGGAGAACTGAGCCGAGGTTCGAACCAGCCACCTTCTTGCAGTGAGGCGACAGCACTACCTACTGCGCCACTGCCTTGCCCTTATCTAATATTAGGAATGTCAATTGAGTCAATGTTAGTGAACTACTTGGCCTATATTATATTTATGTTGTAATTCCTGATGTGTACTGGGTTTGTAAAATATATAGAGTGGTAACAATCCTTCTGGTTTTTGTAAAACTTTATATATTATTTTTGAAAAATAAAATAAAAACTGAATTGCAAAAAAGAAACGTCACCCATTCTTGATTTCCACTCACCCTTTCGATGCTGTGCTGCAGTCTCAGCTTCATCCGCACCATCTCTTGCTGTTTGAACATCTCCTTCAGTGGTTCAGGTAAAGAGGGTGGAGGCGTTATCTACAAAACGGAAGAACAGTGAGACATTTTTGCCTTAGTCTTTCTTGAGTAAATATTACTTTCACATACTGTTAGTGGAGATCACTTACTGTTGGGATGCAGAGTTTGCTGAGAGGGTTTCCATCCAGCAGATAGGACCCATTGAATGTCACATACTCGTCGTAGTACTGAGGCGCTTGAGGAATGACACTACAAAGGACTTTCCTCTTCTCTTCGATCTTTTTGCGAATGTGCAAGTACTCATAATATGGGTTGGCTCTCTCTGTCTGGTAAGGCTGAATCTCCTCAAGCTTCAGTGCATCTACAATCGCAGCCAGGGACTGCTGTGTCTTTTCTCTGACCTGCTGAGCTGTAAGGTTTGCTTGGGCTAGCGGAGATGCTCTAGGCATTTTTCGTTTTCTTGGATGGGTCGCTTGAATGTCAGCTTCTTCTTCAAGGAGTCTGACTTTGGCTCTGGCCCCAGATATATCTGAATCTCTGTCCATGGCTGATATCGGAGAGGAACTTCCAGAGGTCTCTCCACTGGTTGGCTCTGCCTGATGATCAGGGTGGATGGGAGCACTGCTTTGAGCCTGTTCTACATTAGCCAGAATGTCCGATTTCAAAGGCTTCTCGTCAAGAGAAAACGGGTCTGGCATTTCTGAGTCAGCCTTACTTTCAGATGAAGTCACTGCACCTTCTTCTGAAGACAAGACTTTGGCCTCATCAATTTCTGTGATTCGGCTCTTATCCGAAACTTCCTCTGGAACCTCCATGGGCTCCTCTGGGATTCTTTCTGGACTGGCACAGCAAGAAACATTTGTCACCGAAGCCAAATGTAGGCCTTGCTCTTCTTTCTCTGGTTGAGCATCAACTGCAACCAATGGGTCATTGGAGAACCTTGAGATACTTTCTTCTTGCACTAGTTCATTGCCCTTTTCAGTATCTTCCTGAACACTTGTCGCCTTCAGCAGTGGTTTAGTAGATTCCTCAGAGCTGGATCTACAGGATGCTGTAGATGGACTTGGAGTGCTCGCGCAATCAGTTTTAGTGACATTTTCCCCAATCTTGTCCTCTGAAGCAACCAATGGTTTGTCTCTTTGCTCTGTTCTCAAACTAGAGTCTGTTGTCATTGTCTGTTCACCACTGGAAGCAGAGCTAATCTCACAATGCTGACTACTCGAAGGCAAATGTGCATTGGAATCTGATGATGAAGTTGATGTATGAGATGACTGTAATGATGCAACAGCAAGTGAAGCCTCCTTTTTTACTCCCTCTGCACCAGGGACATCAAGCTGACCTAGACTTGCATGCTCTATTTGACTACTAGTGGTGCAAAACTTGTTCTGCTCTTCCAATTGGCTCGGAGACACACTGTTTGCTTGTGTTACACTGTCTTTAGCACTAGCCTGCGAAGGTTGTACTTGACATGTGGAACTGACGACTTCGGCTTCATTACTAGACAGAATTTCATTTTCTGGAAAAGAGTTTGTAAGACTTTGACTGCTCCGAGTCTCCTGAACAGGGGGGACACTAATTTCAGTTAGATGAACTTGAGATTGCTCGCTGGTTGGTTGTGATGCAATACTGATTACCGGAGACTCTTCTGTGGGTTTTGTTTCAGTTGTTGGTACCTTGGCTTCTTCATCCAGAATAGCCCTTAAGCATGGTGATGCATGCCTGCTTGCCAATGGTGTGCGATTGCAGAGAGCCGATGATTCGGGAAGACTGCTACTATCTTTATCATGAACACTAGGCGACCTGGAGGACTGTGCAACAAGGGAAGACTGAAGTAAAGGTGGCTGCGAATCTAAGGCTTCCACGTTCATGTCAGAATCATATTGGTCAGTTGGTCTAGGTGTCAAAATAGTTGCCTGGCAGGAGTCTTCTGAACTTGCCACAGAGATCATTGATATTGATCTTGACATAAGACCAGATTTTTCACTCTCTGGTCTCGGAGATCGACTTAGATTGTTTTCAATTATAGGACCGTTCTTCCCCAAGGTTTTTGCATCTAGCGAGAGAGTTCTCACACTAGTGGCATCCTTTAAAATCTTTTCACGTTGTCCATCTGGCGCTTCTGAGCTCTTTGACCGAGTTAGTTCCTTGGTTAGACATGGCTCAGTGGACGTAGAGGATGATTTAATTTTTTCCTTGTTTTTTTGTTGTTTCGCAGGGTCAATTCCAGGACGCTGTTTTAGCCGCTCCCGTTCCTTCTGCTTGATTTTCTCCAAGTGCTTTTTGTGCCACTGTTCGATTTCCTGATCTTTGAGACTGAGCATGCGTTCAAAGCTGGTCTTCATGAGGTCATCATTCACCAGCCTCTTTTCTTTGGGACGAGTATCCTTTAGAGTAGGTGTAACCTTAGATTTGGAGTCCACTTCACTTGGTTTCGGTTTGTTAATTTTGCCATCCCTGTTAAACTGGGATCGATCTTTGTCCTTTTCCTTGTGCCGATCTCGTTCCCGATCTCGATGTCTTTCAGACTCCCGGTCCCTCTCTCTTCGATCTCGGTCTTTCTCTGAAGGCTTGGTTACCTCTTCCTTTGATTTAGATGAGACAACCTTATTATTCTCACAAACATAGCCTTTCTTTTCTTCCAATAACGACTTTAGATTCGAGTAGGAAGAGGAAGATGGAGTGGTTGATTTATCTTTTTTCCTCTTGTCAGAATCTTTGTCCCGTTCTTTGTCTTTACTGCGGTCAGATTTTCCATGATCAGCAGTTTTCTCAGGGGCTTTTCCTTTCTTTTCAGAAGTTGTTTTATCTTTGTCTCTGTGGTCACCAGAAGCGTGCTCTTTCTCCGCTTTTTTATCAAGCTTGTCCTTATTCTTCTTGTTCTCCTCATGCTTTTTCACTGGAGTCATTGGTTTGAGTTTTTCACCCTCTTTATGGCTCTTATCATTGGGCGAATGTGAAACATTTGTTAATTTCTCCTTTTCCTTCCATCGATCTGTAGAGTTGTGGAGCTCGGGCTTGTCAGGTAAATGCTCAGATTTTACCTTCTTATCTTTATCCGAGTGTCTCTTATCAGACTTCTCAGATTCCCGATCCTTTGTTGGTGGTCGCTTATCAGTTTTTTCTCGAGAGTTCTTCTCTGGAGACTCCAGTTGCTCTTGGTCAGCAGAATTACAAGTTGCTGGTTTCTCATCCACTTCTTCTGACAAGTGTTGTGAGCCATCAGGAATTCGTACAGAGAAAGTACCATCAGTCCGCTCATCTGTTTCATCTTCTTTTCCTCGCTCCTCTTTAAGAGGAATCTCTTTTTTCTCCTTTTTAATGGTTTTATCTCTTTCCTCTTTTGGCCTCCTGTCCTTGTTACTGCTACTAGTTGAATGTTTGTCTTTTGATGCCCCTTTTTCCTCTTTAACAGGTGACGAATCTGAGGATTTTACTGGAGATCCACCAGCAAGTATCTCACCTTTCCCCACAGGTTCCTCATTTTCATCACTTTTGAAGAAGTTCTCCTTCCAGAACTCTCGATCAAACTCGAGGTTCCTATGTCCATCCTTGCGTGGCTCTTTCTGCCGGTGGCGATTCCTCTCGGCTTCGTACTCTTTCCTATATTTCTCCTTTTCTTTCTCCTTGTGTTTTAGCTTGTGCTTTTTTACAACTTTCCCATCTTTGTCAGTCTTCCTAAACGCACCCTCAGAGCTGTCTATACTGTTGCTTAAACTGCTGTCTTTGAAAGGACTCGAACTGCCGTCATCTCCTTCCAAGTTAGGCTCCTTGTGATGGTGCTTGCTCTTTTCCTTATGTTTGCAGCTTTTACTGCTAGAATCTTCTGTGCAATAGTCAGAGTCTGTGTAGTGGTTATATTTGATGCCGTCCCCAGGGCAAGATCCATCAGCGATTGAAACACATGTCTTAGCGTTTTCCTGTTTCAGCGGGGTTGCCTGCTTGTCAGTTTGGCTGTGGTTCAGCTTTGGGGATTTGACTACAGACAGGTGAAATAGGTGAACCGATGTGTCATCCTTTGCACTGAATGACATTTTGAAAGAGTCCTCTTCTCTGACGCCCTTGTCAGAATTATCGGACACAGTCGGAGAGGAAAACAGAAGGGATTTGCTGTTCTCTTTCCCTTCTTCTCGGACTTCCTGGTTTTCTTTGTTTTTGCTTTGGCTCTTGTTCTTTTTCTTCTGTTTACCTTTTTCTTTCTGCTCCACTGGCGTTAGAGTCAAGCTTTCTTTTTTCGATCTACTGTCCGTTTTATGTCCATCCACACTGACTGACCTAGTAGGTGAGCTCCTTCTTTCCGTCGGCACCTCTGCTTCATCGCTTGAACTGTCTGAACTGCAGTAGACACGGGACGCCTTTGTTTTTTTAGACTTGCAAGCCAGCATGGACTGGTCGCTTTTGCTACCTTGTTTTGAAGCATAGTGGTTTCTGTCCTTTTCCTCCTTCTCCTTTTGCCGTAGCTCTCGCCTAAAGAGGTGTCGCTCATTAAGTGACTTACTGAGGTCCTCTTCCTCTTCCTCATCTTTAAACTCATATTCATCCAGCCCTGACATGGACGATGAGGCTTTGACAGTTGTCGATTTACAGTCAGAGTCTTTTTCAGCATCAGAAAACTCCAGGTTCTCGTCTACACTGGATGGATTCACTGAAGATGGGTCCTCTGATTCTGTAACATAAAAAATATGAAAAAGGGAATTATTAAAATACTCATTACAGGGATAGTTCACCCAAAAAAGGATTTATGGACCCTTTTTTTGTTCTAACATTGTTTGAGCTTTATGTAATGTAGTGTGTATTTATATAGTGCATTTATTTTGTATGTCCATACACCCAAAGCGCTTCACAATTATGAGGGGTGTCTCTCCACACCACCACCAGTGTGCAGCATTCACTTGGACGATGCAACAGCAGCCACAGGACAACAGCACCAGTGTGTTCACCACAAACCAGTCTTTGGTGGAGTGAAGACAGTGATAAAGCCAATTCAGTGGATGGGGATGATTGGGAGGCCATGGTGGGTAAGGGCCGATGGAGGGAATTTGGCCACGACACCAGGATTACACCCCTACTCAAGTGCCATGAGATTTTTAGTAACCACAGAGAGCTCGGTTTATCATCTCATTTGAAAGATGGCGCTCACTGACTGTATAGTGTCCCCTTCACTTTACTGGGGCATTAGGACCCATACAGACTGCAAGTTGCTGGCCCCACTAACACCACTTGCAACAGCAACCTAGTTTTCCCATGTGGTCTCCCATCTAGGTACTGACCAGACTCAGCCCTGCTTAGCTTCAGTGAGTAACCGGTCTTGGGCTGCAGGGTGATATGGCTGTGGCCCTATTATGAATATGATGATAAACAGAAAACATGATATTTTAAATATAGCTGAAAACCAGTAGCCATTGACTTCATTTGTTTTTTTTTCCTATTATGGATGTCAAGTTACTGGGGTCCAAGATTTTCCAAAATATCTTCTTTTGTGTTAGGCAGTAAAAAAAATGGTTAGTAAATTAAAATGTTTGGATGACCTATTGCTTTAATCCTGCAAGGCAGATTATACAACACATATCAAACACAATAATTATTTTTTGTTATATTATATATAAGTGATTGTCATAAGAAATGTAATAGTCAAAAATATATATGAAAACATGTAAGCACCTTATTTTTTATATGGAACTAAATTGTTTTCTGTGAAAATGCAAGACTCTCTATTTATTAGCTGCCATAAGTAAATAAACAGAAGAATAAAGTGCAGTAAGTGCTGAAAGTGTTTGCACAACAAACCAGCCTGGTAATAATTAAGATAATGCATTAATATGGCAAGAATTAAAAGTGTGCACAATTAAGTAACATTAAGAACTGGAAGCGGATGACCTCAGCACACAGATGCACTAAATTTGCAAATGGTTGTACCCTCTTTTACAGTATTAATTTTAACAAAATAAACATAAACAGGTGTAAAAGGTGGGTGCTTTTACACCTAGACCTTTGTTTCTGAACCGGTCTCATTTGCCCAGTTAGCGCAGCAGTCGCACTCGGACCCGCGCCAAAATAATCGCTCCAAGATCGCCTGAAAGAGGTGGTCTCGGCTCAATTGAAACGAACTCTGGAGTGGATCGATTGTCGTGAGAAATCGATACGATCCGAGCCCGGCTATGTCATAGTGTTTTAATTATGAATTATGGGTGGGGCAGGATGTCATTCCTACCGGTAATTGTGGGTTTCGTGTAAAATTCGAAAGTAAAAGCATGCTGAACTATTAACAAGAGCAGTGTATTCGTTAGGAAAATTGACCGAACTGCATTAGTTTATCTTTTATTTCTCTCTATAATGTAATGCCTATAATGCATAAGCCAACTGCTAAGTATGAGAAAGTCTTACCTTTGCTCTATATATAGTGACGACGTCTGAGGGTGTCACCATTCAAAATTAAAGCGCAGATTTTTGCTTATAATGTCTTATTGCTCATAGTCATAAATTAAAATAAGGACACATGACAGCTGAGCAGGACTCTGCAAAAAAACCCTGAAACTGACCAATGTGAGGAGAGTTTACTCACACGTGACTTGTTTTAGCTATTTTGGTCCATTTATAAACTTTGCCGTGTGAAAGCGAACCGCACCAACAACAAAGAGCAACAATGTAACAAATTTAATCCCTGTGTCGGAATGAATCGAGGCAATCAAATGAATCGATTCACAGGTGTGAAAGCACCCTAAATCAAGGAAAAGACTTGACTACAAGGTTCTCATTAGATACCAACAATGACTACATCAGCATGCAATATCACTGACTAAAATGTAGTCAAAGAGATAAAAACTAATGAACATTAATTTGGTTATAATCCAGCAAACCGCTGCAAGGCACTCTTTCTGTTGGAAATAAATGAAAAGCAAATAACACTTTGTCCTTCTTTTCATAGACAAAATAAACGCTGCTCTTTTACATGACAAATTAGTTGGATATATAATGATACCTGCTATTAAAACTAACCTACAGCACATAGAAAAATATAAACAGAATAAAGATTTGAGGCTTGTCTTTAAATCTGCATCTGAAATTGATCAGCATGCCAAAAATATTTGCAGAGCTTGTGTTTAATGGACTCTTTTAACACTTCTGGGTTTCTCCACAGCGAAAACAGCCATAGTCAGGTAAACTCAGAGTGTAGTGAATGGGAGAATACAATAAATCATTTTTTTACAATCCTATTTACTGAAATAATAAAATAAAAACTCCACTATGGTGTTATGAAGACTTTCAGAAAAATAAGTAAAATGTGCGAGACTGATAACGGCAGCCGGAAGAGAGAATAATGTCAGATTTACATAGACGCTGCATTGGAAACACCTCGCACAAGCGGTACTTCGTTTTGTTGCATTTCATGCAAAGATGATATCATACATACCTAAATACATATAAATGCTCAAAGGTTTCATTAAAAATCTAAATGTTAAACACTTTTAAGGATTTAAGATGCTGATGACCCTAAAACGCATCATAACAGACTTGTGAAAAGTGTTCATTAGCAATGTACAACATATTCAGAGCTCTGGATATACCTGAAGAGCTGTCTTCTGGTTCTGACAGTGGGATTTCTCCCTTGAGTAGCTGCTCCAGCTCCTGAGAGTCAGCAACATCAACCGGTCTCTCCCCTCTCTTGTTGGCTTGAAAAGCATTGCCTCCATGACGCAAGAGCAGCTTCACAATCTAGAAAATACACCAAAAAAATAAGACAACGTACACAAGTTATTCAGACTGCCAGTACGATACTCAGTGTGTCAGCGCGTGTGTGAAAACCCACGTCTTTGTGTCCACTGCTTGAGGCGTCATGAAGCGGCGTGTCATCGTCCAATCCCTGCGTGTTCACTTCCGCTCCTGCACCAATCAAAACCTTCGCTACATCATAGTAACCAAGGTTGCAGGCTTCATGGAGAGGCGTCCAACCTGAATAAAATAACACACCAATATGAGCTAAATCTTGAAGGAAAACCCTCTTTAACCTAGTCCACCGTTTCCCTCATGTCCCCTGATGCTTTATGGGAATTATGGGAGTAACATACATATAAACTATAGTAAATATAACAATGTAAAGCTGCTTTGAAACAATAATCATTATGAACGATACACAAATTTAAAGTGAACTGAATAAGGGGTGGCATGGTGGCTCAGTGGTTAGCACTGTAGCCTCACAGCAAGAAGGTCGCTGGTTCGAGTCCCAGCTGGGCCAGTTAGCATTTCTGTGTGGAGTTTGCATATCCTCCCCGTGTTTGCGTGGGTTTCCTCCAGGTGCTCCGATTTCCACCACGGACCAAACACATGCACTACAGGCGAATTGGGTAAAACAAATTTGGTCTTAGTGTGTGTGAGAGTGTATGGGTTTGGGTTGCGGCTGGAAGGGCATCCGCTGCATAAAACATATGCTGAAATAGTTGGTGGTTCATTCCACTGTGGCAACCTCTGATAAATAAGGGAGTAAGCCAAAGGAAAATTAATGAATGAACGAATTAATGAATATAACAACGTCTACAATCCTCTTAAAGGCACAGTAGGTCATTTTCACCACTAGAGGGCAAATATTTACAACAAACAAAGGCTTATTTTGATGACGGCGTATGAAATCATTAGAGCTCATTACATCCTTCTCCACAACCTTCTGCTCATGATCATTAAAAGAAAAAGCAGCTTGTTTTATAAATGGATTTTAAGTTTCTGTTATAATGCTGCACTGTGCAGTCTAACACAACACACAACATAGCGTTCACCCACTGACTTCCATAGTCATTTTTCCCCCAACTATGGAGGTTAACTGGTGCCAGCAACAAGTATTTTTTTTTTAAATATCTTCTTTTGTGTTTAACAAAAATTCATAAAGGATTAAAGCCCCATGATGACAGAGTACATGATGAGGTAATTTTCACTTGTGTGAACTTTCTCTTTAAGCAGGGCTAAGCTGTAGTGGAAAACCAAACCAAAGCCAGTCAAGGCAATGCAAAAGCTCCAAAAGAGAAAATAATGAGGAGGAACGCAAGAAATGCAAGTGATGATAATAATGTTGCGTTCAAATACCAAGAGTAACGTTATTTTACATGGATAAATATAAAACAGAGCCAAACCTCACACTTTTCACTAAATACAGCTAAAGTCAGAATTATTAGCTCTCCTGCTTATTTACTGCCCCAATTCTTTTAACGGAAAACTGATTTTTTCAGCACATTTCTAAACATAATAACTCATTTCTGATTTCTTTTATCTCTGCCATGATGACAGCACTTAATATTTGACTAGATGTTTTCCAAGATACTAGTATTCAGCTTAAAGTGACATTTAAAGACTTAACTAGGGTAATTAGGGTAAAGTGTGGGTAATTAGGCAAGTCATTGTATAGGAGTGGATTTTTCTGAAGACAATCAAAAAATATTGCTTAAGGGGGCTAATAATATTGACCTTAAAATGTTTTTTTTTTTTTTTGTCAGATAAGTTTTATTTGGTTATTGAATAGACTTACAATAATCACAAGGTCAAGGATTGATTTTCTGATATGCATAAACTTACAAAAACAAACAAGAAAAAACAAAACAAAAACAAACACCCCAACCCCAGCCTGTTACTGTAAGTATAAAATACAGTGATAATCTAAACAACCTTTTAGTTGCAATACATTGCTTGGGGGGAAAGAATTTCCCATGAAGTGACAGACGAAGGGCGCCAGATCTTGTGAAATTGTCCAGTGTTGCCTTTTAAAAGATATCTGGTTCCTTCCACATGCAGAGTAAATATCAATTCTTCAAGCCATAATTTAGCAGTTGGAGGATTAACATTTTTCAAGCACAATAACAGATTTTTGGCTGTTATTAAACAATATTTAAGGAATTTCTGTTGTGCACTGTTCAATAAATATGTATAAAAAGAATGTCCAAATACATTACCTGACAAAAGTCTTGTCACCAATCCAAGTTTTAGAAACAAACAATAATAACTCGACTTCTAGTTGATTATTTGTTATCAGAAGTGGCTTATATGAAAGGCAAAGGCCTCTAGATTATGGTTATTTTATCACAATTAAATATGATCATGTCTTGATTTTGAATGATTTCATTAGGACAGTAAGGTCTGACTTTGCGTAGACAAAAGTCTTGTCACTGAACAGAAATAATGTCCAGTATAGAATATAAAGTCCTGCTGCAGTGGAAACAGAATGAATATTGTGTCTGACTCCATCATGAGCTTGGAGGACTGCATCCATACATCTCTGACATGACTCAAATCCCTGATTAATAAAGTCATCTGGAATGGCAAAGAAAGCGTTCCTGCAGGACTCCCAGAGCTCATCAAGACTCTTTGGATTCATCTTCAATGCCTCCTCCTTCTTCTTACCCCAGACATGCTCAATAATGTGCATGTCTGGTGACTGGGCTGGCCAATCATGGAGCACCTTCACCTTCTTTGCTTTCAGGAGCTTTGATGTGGAGGCTGAAGTATGAGAAGGAGCGCTATCCTGCTGGAGAATTGTCCCTCTCCTGTGGTTTGTAATGTAATGGGCAGCACAAATGTCTTGATACCTCAGGCTGTTGATTTTGCCATCCACTCTGCAGATCTCTCGCACGCCCCATACTGAATGTAACCCCAAACCATGATTTTTCCTTCACCACACTTGACTGATTTACGTGAGAATCTTGGGTCCATGCAGGTTCAGTAGTTCTTCTGCAGTATTAGTGATGATTGGGATGCAGCTCAACAGACGATTCATCAGAAAAATCCACCTTCTGACACTTTTCCACATGATAAATTAGAAGTCAAGTTATTATTTGTTGCTCTTACAACAAGGATTGATGACAAGACTTTTGTCAGGTAGTGTATATTGAGCTGGTAAGTGTACAACAAGAACATCTGAAAGGATAGAAGATATATTGGGGAAAATCCTATGTAGTTTCTTAAAAAAAAAAAAAAAGTTTTTTGTAAAAATATAAAAACTTTATTATAAGCTTTAATTCTAGCAAAAATAAACAAATATAGGAAAAAGAAAAAAAATCTAGAAAATATTGTGAAAAATCCCCTGCTCTGTTAAACATTATTTGAGAAATATTTGCAAAAGAAAAACAAACTCACAGAAGGGCGAATCATTTTGACTTCAACTGTATATGGTTGAATTGCAGCACAACATATAATTTTAAATGATTTGCTTCAATCAAAAAAATAGAAGTTCATTTAAATCATCATTTAAAACCCAGTAATAGCAATCAGAAAAATGCAGATAATCAACATGTGATGCACTCTTATAAATCTACATAACTCACCTGCAAAGTCTTTGACGTTTACATCCGCTCCGAGGCCGATGAGCTCCTTCACTTGTTTGACGTCTCCTCTGATGGCGGCCATATGCAGAGGCGTCTCTCCTCTCTCGTTGCGTTTGTTCACTTTGTCTTTTTGTCGTGAGGTTGAGCTGCTGGCGATCTTCTTCTGCACCGCCGGAGATTGAGACGGGTGGTTCGGTGTGGTATCTGAGATCAACCAGAAAGTGAAGGTTATAGGATTTATTTGAACTGACAAGACTATTCGGTTCAATTCAAGTGACTTGTATAGTGCCTTTCACAATATTTATTGTTCAAAAGCACCTGTAAAGGTGCACATTATGCCGAGTTCAGACTGCACGATTTTCAAAGTTGTCAGATGCATTCACACTGCATGAGTATCTGGGGTAGCATTGCATCATTGCTGTGTTTACACTGCAAGATGGAGTGGCAAGAGTGGTTTTCACACTAGGAGTGGCTTTACAACAGGAGGAATCACAGACAACTTCGTCTTGATCCACAAACAGCGTCTCACAACCAAACAAACACGGGAAGTGACATGGAAACAATATGAAGTCATTTAGGCCCAATCCCAATTCTACCCCTTAACCCTTCCCCTTACTCCTACCCCTCGTTTTGCGCGTGCACGCCAAGAGGTAGGGGTGTCCCAATTATCATTAGCTTGTAGGCGTAGGGCTAAGGGGAAGGGGTGAATCATAGATTTTTCAGGACCACACTTGAAACCAAGGGGTAAGAACATTTCCCAGAATGCACCAGCCACAGTGGCAGTATTGCTGAACCCGGAAGGAGATCAAAAAATTTGTATTTTTTGTCATTATTACGAATTTTTACAACAAACAAACACGTTTTAATATATTCATAACCGCATTCGTGTTTTACAGTCATGCTTTAAAAAAAAAACCTGCTTAATTTCGCGATCTATAATCCCCATCTATAATCTATAATCCTATACAGCAGTCCCACAGCATTCTGACACTGGAATACCCTATCAGTAATGTCTAGTGGCTGTCAATGGGCTTTTTACAGTGTCTGCAATAATGTTAATGTTGTTTTTGGTGTGTTTACATTGATGAATATGGCCACTGTGTAAATGCACAGTACTGATACGATATGATTGCCGCATTAGATTGTTATGAGAACATAATATATGCCTTCAGTGATCTCCTGAAGATAGATACAAAAAAATAACACAAATGGAATCACTACAGCAGTCGCCATCGTCTGATTTCACAGGAGAAGCATAAGATCGCGAGGACATATGATGACATGAGCAGGTGCTGTAGTGCTGTCACAATTCTTAGGGGTAAATTTTGAAGCCCTTCCCCTAAACCTGCGGTTGTAACGGTCAAGGGGTAGGGGTACAAAAATAGACTTGGGATTGGGCCTTAGGCCGTACTCACACTAGGTACAGTTGCCTCGAACCGGGCCAAAGCACGCTTGACCCCCCTCCTGTCTCCCCCGATGGCCCGCGCTCACACCACAAACAGGCCTCGGCACGCTTACGTCATCGCTGCTGCGCTGTTCAGTGAGAAGCGTTCTCTCTCACTCAGCAGCGCAGTGGAGATTTCTCTAGTTATATCGTTTCAGTCGTTTGATATGCCGTCAAATATTTCGCCAAACAGTCCTTAGGGATGCGTTGACACGCAGTCAGATATTTCGCCGTACAGATCCGCCACTTTTGGCGCTCATAAACAATCATAAAGCTCTCGTGCTGCAGAAATGAGGAGGTCTGCTGAAGGCGCACAGCGGTCGTGCAGTGAGGGGTTTTCGTCTGTAATAAACTACGGCAGTTTGCATTCACTGAGCAGTAAGAATTATTAATAAATCCATATGAAACAGTCCCTTAAAAGTCACGTCTCGCTTTCAGTTTCGGGCTTAGGCGCGTTTTGCACTCACACACAAGCGTACCGCGCCAAAGCCCAAGTGAACTGCGCTCAGGCACACCTCTTCCAACCGGGCCAGGGCCGGCCAAGTAAACCATGCTTGAGCCCGATTCAGCGCACTCACACTTCTCAAACGATCCGGGAAACGGGCCTGGGCACGGTACGGATGGCGGATAGTGTGAGTAGGCCCTTAGTGTATCTTTTGCAGTGGTGCAAAGCAGTGGTCCTCAAACACCAGGCTTATTTACTATGATGAGTCTGTATGATCTTTTATTCTGAAAAATCTTTTATTTTGAAAAATGACCGTATTCCTCTGTTACATCTCAACCCAAATTCAACCCACTAGTAGCAAAATCAGTAAGAAACAGACGTCTTTGGAAAGTTTCTTTGCTAAAGGGAAAAGGCCCAGTAAAAAAACACACAAGCTGCCAAGGAATTGATCCACAACCCATTTGTCAACAAATCAGGTGAATCCAGCATGTCTGTGCAAGAAGATCAACTGCTGGAGATCGCAAATGACGGCAGCATTGAAAGTTTCCAAGAAGATGTCCAAAAATCCTTACACGCAATGACCCAGAGACTGTTTAATACTGAAAATGCATCTTTTTTGGACTAAATATTGGCTTCTAACAAGAACAAAAGAAAAGAAATATGCTCCAGAAAACATCAGAGATGACTTGTAGCTCAGAGTACAACTGTGCAATGAGTGTTACAATTCAAGAGTTCACACTGAGCTGATGATTGATTATAAAGCTTGCTTGGCATGCCGTCCCGGGAGAGAGCCCTAAGCTCAAAAGATCCTCGAGCTCAGAGCTTCTTCCCGTTGTAAGGTGAATGGGGAGTTTGAGCTCAGGTAGACCTGCTGTAGAAGCTAATGAACAGATAGAGATTGCTCTTAGAAGATAGATAAGTGCTAAGTGCATGTCTATGGTGCAGATTTATATTAGTCAATTAACTTAAGTTGGAGCACAGGGAGAATGTGCAAACTTCGCACAGAAACATTGGTTGGTTTTGCCAATGACCAGAACCAAAGACTTTCTTGCTGTGAGGCAACAGTGCTAACCACTGGGCCACCACCCATCTAGAAAAGGAGGAGGAGTAGGGGTGGAAGGGGGGATTCTTCAAAACAAATATGACTGTGGTATGAAATCTAGGGAATCGTCTGATTGGTGAATAATACATTGGATAATATGCGGCAGCTGCAAGCAATCATAAGCACATGATCTTCTCGAAAAGGGTTTATAAACTTCATGTAGTGTTTTCCTACCTGGACTGTTGTCTCTCGCCGTCATCTGCATGACAAGTGCCATCTGCTTTCGTTCTGATAAAGGGTACCCGAACAAAATATTCACCGGTGTCGACTTCTTACCCCCCGACTCCTTCTTAACCTTCTTCTTATCCGGTCCATCTTTGTCTGCAGCAAACAACAACAACAAAAAAATGATGAGCGTTGCATTAACATTTAGAAAAACGTCAACATCTGATGCAAGTTATGCCCTTTAGGAAAGTTACCCAGCCTAACGGACACATGCATTACCCATCTAACAGCGCTGCCATGAGTCTCTGTGAGAGGCATGCGATTAAAACAGATGCAGCAGAAACACCCAGAGAGTGTCAGTGTGTGTGCGCTTCTTTAAAAACGGAGCGCTTTTTATCATAAAAAGCGAATACGCGAGACGTCTCTGTACATCAGAATGATGCAACCGATCATCCAGCGTCTCTCAGAGTGATGTGAGGAAGAAAAATAAAGGCTTGCAGACAGACAAGGTCATGCGGCTTATGAAAACTAGACTGCTTTCAGGCCACGGACGGAGGATCAGGAGCAGACAGATTCAGGCTACGTTTATACCAGTGCGTTTTCAATCCAACACTGCATTTTATAATTAAAACAACATGTATTTGTTCACAGTTTTGTTATGTTTCGGAAAGACTCTCCATCCACCCTGGACAATGTTTTTATTTTTGTGTCCCCTGTGCACTGTTCACATTGACGACTCTGGTTATTTTGGTGGCTGTTTTTAACCCATTGACTTCTGTTGTAATGACATTCTTTGACAGCAAAGCCATGACAGTATAATCACGCATTCTTGATTGTTTATGTTTTGCCCTGTTGGGAATAGGTTAAATTAGGGATGTCAAAATTAACTGTTTCTTCGGTGCACTGCGATGCAGACGCGGACAATTCAGTATTGGTTTAGTAATAATCATAAGCAGTTATTATGCACTGACGGCTTTTACCTCATATGCACTATGTCGTGGTAGCTTACTATGGCGAGGGAGGCAAGCGCAAACGCTTCAGCCACTTAAAAATTCACAAGATGTGCACAATTTTACTGTGTGTGTGTTTACTGGATCAGTCTTTCATTGACACTTACAGCAGAAGAGCTTATTTTACTTGGCCGTACTCACACTAGGTACAGTTGCCTCGAACCGGGCCAAAGCACGCTTGTCCCCCCTCCCGTCTCCCCCGACGGCCCGCGCTCACACCATATCGGGCCTCGGCACGCTTACGTCATCGCTGCTGCGCTGTTCAGAAGCGCTCTCTATGGCAAGCCTTTTTAGCATTTAAATCTTTGTTCTGACTCCATAAATATATTTAGAGATATCTCTAATTATATTTTGACTAGTCATAATTATAATTCGACTAGTCAGAATGACAATTAGAGATATCTGCAATTACAATTGTACTAGTACGAAATCAGATTGAAGATATCTGCAAATATATTATGACTAGTCATATTCCTCCATTGACTTCCATTGAAAAATATTTGCAGATATCTCTAAATGAGTTTTGACTAGTCACAATTGTAATTAGAGATATCTCTAATTTTTACTAGTCATAATACATTTGGAGATGTCTTTAATTCGTCAAATTTAGAGATATTTACAAATATATTTGAAGATATCTCTAATTAATTTACTAATAGTCGAATTACAGTTGTAGATATCTTGAATTGGATTTTTGACTAGTCAAAACTCATTTAGAGATATCTGCAAATATTTTTTAATGGAAGTCAATGGAGGAATATGACTAGTCATAATATATTTGCAGATATCTCCAATCTGATTTCGACCTAGTACAATTGTAATTGCAGATATCTCTAATTGTCATTCTGACTAGTCGAATTATAATTATGACTAGTCAAAATATAATTAGAGATATCTCTAAATATATTTATGGATAGTCAGAACAAGGTTTAAATGCTAAAACGGCTTGCCATACACTCTCACTCAGTAGCACAGTGGAGATTTCTCTAGTTATATAGTTTCAGTCGTTTGATATGCCGTCAAATATTTCGCCAAACAGTCCTTAGGGATGCGGTGACACGCAGTCAGATATTTCGCCGAACAGATCCGCCACTTTTGACGCTCATAAACAATCATAAAGCCCTCATGCTGCAGGAATGAGGAGGTCTGCTGAAGGTGCAGCTGGCGTGCTGTGAGGAGTTTGCGTCTTTAATAAACTACGGCAGTTTGCGTTCACTGAACAGTAAGAATGATTAATAAATCCATATCAAACAGTCCCTTAAAAGTCACGTCTCGCTTTCGGCCCAAGTGTACCACGCTCAGGCACACCTCTTCCAACCGGGCCAGGGCCGGCCAAGTGAACCGTGCTTGAGCGCGATTCAGCGCACTCACACTTCTCAAACGATCCGGGAAACGGGCCTGGGCACGGTACGGATGGCATAGTGTGAGTAGGCCCTTTGATTGAGAGAATGAAGTACTCTCTCTCTCTCTCTCTCACTCACTGTGTGCCCATTAGACCAGTAGTGTCACAGACAGCGCCCTTTCTATTCTGCCGCCCTAGGTCGCCTCTATGGACGTGCCGGCCCTGCTGCTGAGTGAAATGACTTGCCTTAAAGGGACTTTGCATAATCTCAACTAGCAATGACTACTGGATACACATGACATGTCACTTGTATAGTTTTAAATGGGAAATAGTGGAACAGTCAATATGACGAATGAAGCTCCGCCTACTAGTACAGAAGCCAATCAGCGATCTCTTTAGACTGACGTTTCTCCAGGGGTAAAGCTCGGACCAGACGTGTGCCTTTACGACACTTTGGTGGTCAACAAACACACTGGAATCTCAGTAAATACTTGCTTCACAGACTTAAAAAAATATATCCACATAAAGCTTGAAATCTGTACTGTTAAATGAACCAAGTGCACTTGAAAAACAGTGTTTTTGTTTTGTAATCTGTATGGAAACGAACATGAGGTACAGTCCGCCCTGTCAAACGCACATCACGTGACAGCAACTACTCAAATGCCCACAAACTTGTAAACAAAGAGTCGCTGTCATTTCTGAGGACATTCACCATCAAGACCAAGTTGTGAATTTCTTCAGAAGAGCAGCGCGATCTGACGATCATAATCTGCCATAATCAGGTTGGTGTCGTGATTTTGCTCCTTTCGAGTGCGCATTAGCTCGGGCAACCTAAAAATATGCTGATTTTGTTTGATTCAGATTTTAAGAAATGTAACTTTTGAGACGGCTGTTGTTTAATTTTATTGGTGATTGCAAATATGTAATGCAACCATAAGCTTGGCAAATCATTTTGGAGAATTTGATGTTTCCCCATTCAGACAGAATACTCAAGCAAACTGCCTGAGAGGCATTTCCAAGACGGCCGCCGCATGAAATGGCTCACCTTAAAGGGACTTTGGACATAGTTTAGCTCCTCCCCTTTAAAAAAAAAAAAAAGAGCCAATAGTGTTTTGTTTCAGTGGTGTCTTGAAGGGGCGGGGCATGTTAGACACAAGCATTTGATTGGTCAGAAGATTTGATTAGAAACTGAAGTATGAGGTAATGTAAAAAAAATCCATGTAGGCTGAAGTGACAAACTCCAAGCTTTACATGCTTATATCAGTTTTCTAAAGGCGAATTTTGGAGAATACTAGCTTATAGATATCCTTAAAACTAGCAGACTTAAACTAACATCTGAAAAACATTATTTTATTTTCACGGGCCTTTAAATGCAAAAGGAAATGGATGGGAAAATTAACTTTTAAAATGGGGTGTTCTCATTTATGCTGAACACTGCACCAAAAATTGCTGGGTTCTAAACAAATTATTTTTGTTGGGATAACATGAAGAAATTAAGTTAACATAATAGTTTTTATAAATTTAATTGGATCGAACACAAGTTGACACTTAAAAAAGAAAACCTCAAGAATTGTATTGTTTCAGCTTGAATTTAAATAAGTACTTTGAACAAACAGCAAACAGTTTCATTCTTTTGAGTGTGTATGTTAAAAATAAAAATGCACTAGTGTAAACGTAGCCTTAGAGAAAGAACTGAAGACAGAGCGGGAGCGCGAGGCATCTCGGACTAGCCTTTACCTGCGTATATCCTGCAGGGAGGAAGTAATCTCTCTCCCCACGCATCGCTCGACTGCCCCGGGTCAGAGTCATCTACAGGGCAGAAGCAGAGAGCGCAGGAGGACAGAGGTTCAGGGTTCGAGAGGAGAGCAGAGCACTGATTGCACCCACAGGCTCCGCCCCCCTCACTCAAACCACAAATCACAGCACAGAATTCAAAGACTCCGGGATGAATATTCAAGAGTCACTGAGAATTCGATTCAAATAATGGGACCACAAAAATAAAATTATAAAATATGACTGACCACATAATCAGATTGGTCAATAAATAAATGATTAAATAAATAAAAATGAAACGCTACAGTATTTGTTTGTAACTAAACTAACTGTCATAATTGAAAATTTTCCTATATCAATATATAAAAAGTAGATAAAATTCTATAAGTCCAAAATGAATGATAATAATAATAATAATAATAATAATAATAATGAAAAGCTACAGATTGAAAAAAAAAATAATAATAGTAATTATCATAATAACAACAACAACGACGAAAAGCTACAGATTGGAAAAAGTAAAAAATGTAAATAAATAATACTAATAATAGTAATATTAATAATAATAATAATCATATAAAAATAATATTAAGGAAAAGCTTCAGATTGGAAAAAAATTAAAAATAAAATGGTAATAATAATAATAATAATAATAATAATAACAACAACAATAAATAACTAAGTAAATAAACAAAAAGCTACAGATTGAAAAAAATAAAAATAAATAATAATAAAAGTAATAAATAATAATAATAAAAAGCTATAGATTGGAAAAAAATTGTGATAGTAATTACAATAATAGTAATAATAATATTAATAATGAAAAGCTACAGATTGGAAAAAATAAAAAATAAAAATAAATAATGGTAGTAATAATAATAATAACAGTAATAGTAGTAGTAGTAATAATAATAATAATAATAATAATAATAACAACAGTAATAATAGTAATAATAATAATAGTAGTAGTAGTAGTAGTAGTAGTAGTAGTAGTAGTAATAATAATAATAATAATAACAACAGTAATAATAGTAATAATAATAATAGTAGTAGTAGTAGTAGTAGTAGTAGTAGTAGTAGTAGTAATAATAATAATAATAATAACAACAGTAATAATAGTAATAATAATAGTAGTAGTAGTAGTAGTAGTAGTAGTAGTAGTAGTAGTAATAATAATAATAATAATAACAACAGTAGTAATAGTAATAATAATAATAGTAGTAGTAGTAATAATAATAATAATAATAATAATAATAATAATACCAGTAATACTACTACTACTACTACTACTAATAATAATAATAATAATAATAATAATAATAATGAACAGCTACAGATTGGAAGAAAATTAAAAATAAAAATAAATATTACCAATAATAATAATAATGAAAAGCTACAGATTGGAAGAAAAAAAAGAAGAATAATGATCAGCCAGGATATAATAATATATAAAAAGTAAATTTAATCCTATAGAAGTCAACAGGCAAAAAAAAAATAAATGAACTTCTGTGAGAATTGTGGGTCCATGCGGGTTCCAGTAGGTCTTCTGCAGTATTTGTGATGATTGGGATGCAATTCAACAGATGATTCATCAGAGAAATCTAGCTTCTGCCAGTTTTACAAATGATCAACTAGAGTCAAGTTAATTGTTGCTTGAATTGCCACTGTGTGTGTAATGTACTACATAAATAAACTTGCCTTGCCTTACAACTGGGATCGACGACAAGACTTTTGTCAGGTAGTGTCTATATTGTACATGTATTTTACAATTATTACTAACAACTAACAACACTAAAAACAATAGATTTTAGGTAAAATAATGAAAATATAATTGTCATAACTCCATAGATGTGTTTTCATATATTGAGAACTTGAAACAAGCACAACTAACAACAACTAAAACAAGAGATTTTTAGTAAAATTATGAAAAGATCATGTTCATAACTCCACACACTCTCTCTGTATGTATGTATATAAATAAACACACACACACACACACACACACACACACACACACACACACACACACACACACACACACACATATATATATATATATATATATATATATATATATAATTTTAAATACTATATTATTGTCTCAAAGAATCTGCATTCACATAAACCATCAATCAAAACAAGACATTTTAGGAAAAATTATGAAACTCTCTTTCATCACTCCCTATATTACATTTGTATAATTATGTTAAATATTTTCTTATATTATCAACAATATTAGAGAATTTGTGTTCAAATAAAGCAACCAAAACAAGTAATTTTAAGTATAATAATGAACATATATTTCTTTCATCATTCCCCTAATACATATATTTTTTTTATATGTTAAATATATTCTTATATTATCAACAGTATTAGAGTATTTGCATTTACATGTATTATATCATATTATATTATATTATATTATATTATATCATATTATATTATATTATATTATATTATATTATATTATATTATATTATATTATATTATATTATATCATATTATATTATATTATATCATATTATATTATATTATATTATATTATATTATATTAATTAATTCATTTTCTTTCGGCTTAGTCCCTTTGAACCGCCAACTTATCCAGCATATGTTTTATGTAGCAGATGCCCTTCCAGCCACAACCCATCACTGGGAAACACCCACACTCATACACTACGGTCAATTTTAGCTTACTCAATTCACCTATAGTGCATGCCTTTGGACTTGTGGGACACCTGGAGGAAACCCACGCGAACATGGGGAGAACATGCAAACTCCACACAGAAATGCCAACTGGCCCAGCCGAGGCTCGAACCAGCGACCTTCCTACTGTGAGGCAAACGTGCTACCCACTGCGCCACCGTGTTGCCCTATATGATGTTGTTATGTTATTTTATGTTATGTTATGTCATGTTATGTTATGTTATATTATGGCTCAGTTTTACAAACAGGGCTTAGATTAAGCCAGGACTAAGGCTTAGTTAAATGGCTATTTAATGGCTATTTAAGCCACATTTATAAAAAAGGCCTTAGAAAAAAATATTACTGGAGTGCACCTGGAGACAAAAAAAGACACTGACATATTTTAAGACATCTCACTGCAAGTTATTTAGAGTTGAGACAGCTCAAACATGCAATTTAATCTTAACTAGCCTTAAACCTTGTTTGTTAAACATATTATATTATATTATATTATATTATATTATACATTTAAATATAAAAATGGAAATAATTTCATCACTCCCTATATTATTTGTTTATATTACTGTTATTTATATTATATTTTTAAATTATTATGCCAAATATATTATTATATTATCAACAGTATTAGAGTATTTGCATTCACATGAAACAAAAAATTACTTTCATTACTATAATAATTGTATGTATTGTATAATATAATGAATGTATTCTTATACTGTGTGAATCACCAGTATTAAAGTATTTGCATTTAAATTAGTCAACTAAATTAAGTCATTTAAATATAATAGTAAAAAGGTAAACATTCACCACTCCCTCATACTGTATTTTTCCTGCATTTTCGAGGTGGACTCGTGAATTAAGCAAGTTTAGCCTAACCGTTATATAACCCTCTCGAAAACCCTTCAACAGTACAGTGTGTGCAATAAAAAAGTGATCACTAGGGGGCGTCAGTGAGGCACGAACACGAGCTACCAGAACATTCAGTGAGTACATACAGAGATTACATTAAAAACAAACCCTTTAGAGTGTGTGAAACTGACCTGCATCCGAGTCGCGCTCCTCGTTTCGGGATGGACTGACAGTGAAAGAGAGTTTCCGCTTCATGGAGGATTTCGACTTCCCCTCTTTCCCCAAGAGTTCACTCCGATCCAGCTTCGGAGTTTTAGCAAACGGAGAGATTTTCTCTTTACTCTGAGAGAGACAGGAAGAATTGGACACACATTTTACTCAAAAAAAAATTTGTACACAATAGAATCACTAATATCTGTGAATTTATGTTTTGAGTTTTTACTGCAAATGTCACATCCATAACGCTGGAATTGCTTATTATGATTGATATATCTCAGATCATTTAAATGTGCACAGCGTGTTTGTACTGAAGTTTTCCATTTCCATTTTCAAAGCGTTGCAATATTTTTGTGCTATTAAGTTTACTAAAATTATAGTGGATTATATTCTGGGTTCAACGCTAAGGATTTTAGCCAGTGGTTCAGATTTTTACTTGTCCTGCCAAAATTTGTCACTGTTTATATATATATATATATATATATATATATATATATATATATATATATATATATATATATATGTATTACACGCTACCGCTCAAAAGTTTGGGATCAGTTTTGTTAATTTTTTTCATGTTTTTTTTTTAAGAAAATGATTTTGTTCATCTAGGTGACAATTATTAAATGTAAAAAAATAAAATTGTTAATTATTTGTTACCATTTTAAATAACTGCTTTCTTATTGTTTGGAGTTTCAAATTAAATTATTACTCCAGCCATTATTGTTTTTATTACTATTTTCATTAATAACAACAACAACAATATTAATAACAATATTAATAATAATTAATATTAGAGTGATTTCTGAAGGAACATGTCACTTAAGACTGGAGTAATGAAGCTGAAAACTAATCTTTAAAAATCACAGAAATAAATGATTAAATTAAATTGTAAACTACTTTTGAACAGTTATTTTACAGTGCAATAATATTTCCCAAGTTTACAATTTGTGCTGAATTTTTGATGAAACAAATGCAGCCATGGTGAGCAGGAGAAGCTTATTTTAAAACTATAAAATTTATCAATCTTTAAAAAATAAAAATAAAAACGTAGGCCAGAATTTTGCATTATAGGCTTAAATTATAGACAGAAATAATAGGTGAAGCGAGCCTGCAGTCAGATCATGAAGCAGACCAATGTTGATCTTTCTTTCGGGCTGTCAGTGCAGAAATGAACAAACCAATACGCATAATACAAAATATTATAAGATTAAAATATGGAAAAACTATCAGATGGTAATATCTGTCAATTGATAACAGATAAACAGCTCTCTACAATATTTCAGCATGCTTTCACTTTCGTATCATACTTAACATGACATGATTTCGGCCTCACTGCTTAACTTCCCGGGCGATTGGCCCGACCTAATAAAAGACTCACACTGGCCTGACAGTGGAAATGCAGCTATTGACTATTTTTGAGTATTTGTACAGTACAGTGATTTTTTTTCATGGCAAGGTTGACATTTGCATGTAATTGCTATAATACAAGTACTGTAACTAAAAGGAGTGTTCAAAAGACAGACAAACAGACGGAACGATAGATAGAACGATAGAACGATAGAACGATAGATAGATAGATAGATAGATAGATAACGACAGAATGCTAGAACGATAGATAGAACGATAGATAGAACGATAGATAGATAGATAGATAGATAGATAGATAGATAGATAGATAGATAGATAGATAGATAGATAGATAGATAGATAGATAGATAGATAGATAACGATAGAATGCTAGATAGATAGATAGAACGATAGATAGATAGATAGATAGATAGATAGATAGATAGATAGATAGATAACGATAGAATGCTAGAACGATAGATAGAACGATAGATAGAACGATAGATAGATAGATAGATAGATAGATAGATAGATAGATAGATAGATAGATAGATAGATAGATAGATAGATAGATAGATAGATAGATAGATAGATAGATAGATAACGATAGAATGCTAGATAGATAGATAGAACGATAGAACGATAGATAGATAGATAGATAGATAGATAGATAGATAGATAGATAGATAGATAGATAGATAGATAGATAGATAGATAGATAGATAGATAGATAGATAGATAACGATAGAATGCTAGATAGATAGATAGAACGATAGATAGAACGATAGATAGAACGATAGATAGATAGATAGATAGATAGATAGATAGATAGATAGATAGATAGATAGATAGATAACGATAGAATGCTAGATAGATAGATAGAACGATAGATAGAACGATAGATAGAACGATAGATAGATAGATAGATAGATAGATAGATAGATAGATAGATAGATAGATAGATAGATAGATAGATAGATAGATAGATAGATAGATAGAGATAACGATAGAATGCTAGATAGATAGATAGAACGATAGATAGATAGAACGATAGATAGATAGATAGATAGAACGATAGATAGATAGAACGATAGATAGAACGATAGATAGATAGATAGATAGATAGATAGATAGATAGATAGATAGATAGATAGATAGATAGATAGATAGATAGATAGATAGATAGATAGATAGATAGATAGATAGATAGATAGATAGATAGATAGATATTACAAACATTGCACACCCCTAGTATAAGATTATTTTGAAGAATTTTATCTGGCTCTCACCTTCTTCCCCGCTGTCTTCTCCACCATGGCTTCATCTCGGTCGGATCCCGGTTTGGCCATGGTGCATCTTCTGACTAGCTGTGGCAGCTACGGCTTACAGATCTCATCATGGGCCTGAAACACAAACATAAGACAAACATCAACACTTGTATACACATAATAATCTGCATTTTATTTGATTACACAAACAAAGAGACAATCACATGTAAACAACGACTCTTATAAGGAGATAAATCAATAAAATAATGGCAGTTGGATTTATTAGGTGAGAGTTTGAATCTAATCATGATATTGACTTGGTTTTATTATATAAAGTTTTGATAACATTCATTTATTTTCCTTCAGCTTAGTGCCTTATTTATCAGGGATCGCCACAAGGGAATGAACCGCCGACAGTTCCAGCATATGTTTTGGGCAGCAAATGCCCTTCCAGCTGCAACCCAGTACTGGGAAACATCCTTACACTCTCATTCACACGCACTCATACACTACTGCCAATTTAGTTTATTCTATTCCCCTATAGCGCATGTGTTTGGGTTGTGTGGGATACTGGAGCACCCAGAGGAAACCTACGCCAACATGGGGAGAACATGCAAACTCCACACATGTAAACAGTGTAATCTAAAAATTGCTAATGGATTGACCTAAGACAATAATGATTTTTTGTTGCATGATATATTGTAACAGAAACTGTTGTGATAGATAGGCGATATTATTGTCTTTTTGAGATTATTTTATCCCACTGATTATATAATGATTACACAACAGCATGATAATGCAAATAGCCATAAACACTTGTTGTTAAGGTTATTTAGATTCAATAATTTGATGCTAAAAAGGTAAATGTCACCGGCCACTTTATTAGGTACACCTGTCCAACTGCTCGTCAGCCAATCACATGGCAGCAACTCAATGCATTTAGGCATGTAGACATAGTCAAGGAAATCTGCTGCAGTTCAAACCAAGCATCAGAATGAGAAAGAACAGGGGATTTAAGTGACTTGAATGTGACATGCTTGTTGGTGCCAGACGGGCTGGTCTGAGTATTTCAGAAACTGCTGATCTACTGGGATTTTCACGCACAACCATCTCTAGGGTTTACAGAGAATGGTCTGAAAAAAAAATCCAGTGAGCGGCAGTTCTGTGGGCGCAAATGCCTTGTTGATGCCAGAGGAGAATGGCCAGACGGGTTCCAACTGATAGAAAGGCAACAGTAACTCAAATAAGCACTCACTACAACTGAGCTCTGCAGAAGAGCATCTCTGAACACACAACACATACAACCTTGAGGCGGATGGGCTACAGCAGCAGAAGACCACACCGGGTGCCACTCCTGTCAGCTAACAACAGGAAACTGAGGCTACAATTCACACAGGCTCACCAAAACTGGACAATAGAAGATTGGAAAAGCCTTGCCTGGTCTGATGAGTCCCTATTTCTGCTGCAACATTCGGATGGTCGGGTCAGAATTTGGCATCAACAACATTAAATCATAAATCCATCCTGCCTTGTATCAACGGTTCAGGCTGGTGGTGGTGGTGTAATGGTGTGGGGGGTATTTTCTTGCCACACTTTGGGCCC